>NC_086375.1:37949306-38256840 GCF_036588685.1 Mytilus trossulus
TGTAGTATGACTAGAGGGGGCCCCCTCATGAAAAGTTCTGGATTCTGCCACTGAGTAGCGAAATAAAAATTCACTAAATTAGAAAGGGAGGCAAGTTGTATAAAATGAGGGTATCAATACGATATGGTATTTCAACAAATGATGCAATTTTGCTCTAAATTTGTGAAGTAAAATTCAGGTACACTATGCCAAGATCAAATTCATGTATATTTTACCCTTGGGAAGTGGTAAAAAACTGCTTGAAAATTAAGATATGTCTGCAAAGTATTTAGTAATTGGGGAAAATATGGTTTGGTTCAGATTAATTGAATAAGATTTTGAATTTCTGAAATTAGTTGATATTGTAATAAAAAAAAATACTTATGATTATCCCAAACATTCACCATCAACGATTCTGGAAGATTATGTCGAGCAATTTTTTTTTGTTGTAAAAGTTTTCATCCAATAATTTACAACTGTAGCCAAATAATAATTTGATTAATTAAAGCCATGGACACCTTCTCATAATTTAAAAATATTGAGATAAATATGCCGATATAAATACAAGTGGTACTTATTTGATTCTTGTCGGTGGATTCTGGAATAATTTTCATTTCATATTTAAAAATTACCAAAAAGTATTTTTTTTGAGAACATATTCAGCTTGAATACATAAATGACAGAGATTTTTATTAAGCATTTCATGTGAACAACCAAGTTAGAAATTTGACCGAAAAAAACTCAAAAAAAGATTCAGGCATACAAATTATAATATACATTAAAAACTGGATATTAAATGATAAAACCATGGAAGAAGATTGATTTAATTTGATTACAACACTATTTAACCATTGAACAAGATTTTCTTCTGAAATGCAGCAAAATGGTTTGCCCATCAATTTCAATAGTTAAATTGATATATGTAGGAAGATGTGGTATGAGTGCCAATGTGACAAATCTCCATACTTATATATGCAACAACATTTGAAGCTAAAAAAGAGGTTGGAGATTAACCCAGAGTGGAACGCCCATTTATTTAATTTCTTTATCAAATTGATCAATGCAGAAAGGGTGATAGTTGAAATAACTTAGGATGAGGTTTATTAGGTTGTAAAACAGTTTAAGGTCCTTGGATCAAATGATCAACAGATATTTATAAAACATTTTTAAACATTGTCTTGTTTGCATTGTTAGTGCTTTCGGGTGGTTGAAATTTTCAAAACAATTCATGCAGTTTTTGGTGATACACTCGTTTAAATGATAAAACTGAAATTTCAGTTTTGTAATTTAACAACTTCCCTAAATATTTTACTGTTTTCAATACATCTTGATTGTCAAATTGGAGAATAACAGTACATTTGTACTTGAAACTAAATTAAAGTTTGTCATCTGCATTTAAAGTTTCATAGCTGAACATTAATGTTCATCTTGATTTTTTTTTTGAAGACTAAGCAAATATCAAATGACCATTTCAGAAATACATTGAGCTCAGAGCGCTGCGTTTCTTATCTATTACTAACATAGTTTCTCTTTGGAGTAGCTTGCAGTTGCTAGGGTCTGGTTGTTTCTTTTGTTTTTTCATTGGTTCTTTGAATGGTGTCATGGTTTTCAAGTGTTCAGGATATGGTGTTCTGCTTTTGAGGGAATCTTTATATGTAATTCTGAAATGAAAATATTTGATATTTGTTTGGTAATTTAAGTATTAAAATAATTATAATTTTGAGCTTAAATCTGTAAAAAAGTTTTATAATTTTCGAAACAATGTCAAAAACAAAGGTCTTTAATCAAATTCTAAATTATATTTGACATATTATGATGTATTGGAAACCAAAATATTAAAAATATTTTTGTATCTTAGATTGAATTCAAATACCTTATTGTGAAAAATTACCCAAAATGTTATATACTTAAGCGTCATCAAAATTATTTCAGGGTATCTGTTTCTTAAAAGCACTGATTGCTAACAAGATAATGGTGAAGTAAAAGTAACATTTCAAAATTATAATCTACCTTTTAAATTAAATTCACTTAATGCTTTGACCAAGTGGGAAGAACAAGTATTTAAATCATTTCAAATACCCCCCTTAAACCTTCATTCTTATTTATCTGAAACTATCATCATTTCCCAGAGTTATTTAGATAAAAATCCCTAGTATTAAACAGAAGTATCTAATTATTTTGCTTCAAATTTATCATTCTTGGGTTCATTTTTAACTCTAACCCCCAATAATATGCTTTCATTCAGACATTTTACAAATTCTCCATACAAATCCCCAAAAAAATAATTTTGTGAAAACCTAAATTTGTCATTCACATGAATAATAATAATAATAACTGTCAATAATAAGGAATCCACAGTATTCACATTTTGCTTGAAAAATATTTGTAATCAAGTTTCATCAATTAGCCTCGAATGTTGTATTTAAGCGAAATAGTTGTTTGTTTCTTTGCTTTGTCTTTACACAGCTGAAAACTTTTACTTTTAAGCAAGGGAGATAACTTGTTTCAAATTTAATTACATTAAGAAATTTCTAAAAATGACATTTGTCCATTCGGCATCATATTTTTCTAAAATCAGTGTAATTCTTAAAAATGTTTGGTATAACTATTTGGTTTATAATTATAAGTACATAATTAACAACTATTTTTAATTTTAACTTTTTCGTCACATTTAACAATTACTCATCATGACAAGATTTTGACATTTCTTTTCGAAATTCCCCTTATATTTCTTTTAAAAATTGCATACAATATTCACTTTAAACATATTATAATTGTTAATGTTTGTGTCATTTTGGTCTTTAGTGGATAGTGGATAGTTGTCTCATTGGCAATCATACCTCATCTTCTTTTTTTATAACTAAGCAGGTTCAAATTAGATCATGTACCATACTTTAGGGGCAGTGGTAGATTCAGAGGGTGGGAGTTCTGGAGAGGTTGGATCCTCCTTTTGTCGAGCCTTTGACTTAAATTGAAAAAGTGACACATAGCGATCCTACATTCCCTCATTGGCATCGTCCACAAATATTCACTCTGTGGTTAACGTTTTTAAAATTTTAATAGCTTTCTTAAACTATCCTGGATTTATACCAAACTTGGACAGAAGTTTGTAAATGATCATAAGATAGTATTCAGAAGTAAATATTGTAAAAATAAAATTCCATTTCTTCGTATTTTACTTGTAACTGGACTTAGTTTTTCTCCTGGGAAATATTACATTCACTCTGTGGTTAAAGTTTTAAAAACTTTGATAACTTTCTTAATCTCTCCTGGATTTGTACCAAGCTTGGACCAAAGCTTGTTTATGATGATTAGATAGTACATGTACCCAGAAGTAAATTTTGTAAAAATAAAATTCCATTTTTCTGTATTTTTCACTTATAACTGACTTAGTTTTTCTTCAAGTTAACATAACATTCAGTCTGCTGTTAAAGTTTTTAAAATATTTATTAAATTCATAAACTATTCTGGATTTTTACCAAACTTTGACAGAACTAGGACATGCTTCTTTTAATCAAAAGATAATAAAAAAAATTAAGGGATTGCTAAAGTGAATTTGATAAGATAGCCATATTTTGGATCCTGTGGCACCTTCATCAGGATTGAAACTATAGGGAACTGCAGAATCCTGTAATGATAATTTTCATTTCACAATGTCACCATCAGGATAAATTATAAATAGGAGAGTGAAGGTAGATGCGAAAATAAACTAGATCAAAGAATGTTAAATAAAATATGTTTTTGTATATTTGGACGACATTTGACTTGCAATTATGTACCATTTACTAGGCTGGATATAGTAGACTTGCAATTATGTACCATTTACTAGGCTGGATATAGTACAGACTTGCTTACCGTACCATTTCTTCACTGGAAGCAGTACGTTTGTCTGAGCGAAGCCAATTGGAAGCATGTACCTCTTAGTGAAGCTAATTGGGAGCACATACCCTCTGTCTTGTTGCGAAGCTGATTTGAAGCAGTACATATATACCTCTGTCTGCTAAAGCTAATTAGAAGCAGTACCCCTGGCAGTGCGGTCCCAATTAGAGGCATGTAACTCTGAGGGAAGCCAATTGGAAGCATGTACCTCTGCAATATTTGATTAAACACTATTCAACAAATTTTATTTAACATTCTTTTTAAACCATTAATACTTTTTGTCGAGCCTTCAACTTTAATTGAAAAGAACATGAGACTTAGCCATCCTACATTCTGTCAGCAGCGTCATCATTGGCGATCACAAAAATTCACTCTTTAAGTTAAGTTTTTTGAAATTTTTATAACTTTCTAAAACTATTCTGGATTTCTAAAACTTCCACCGAAGCTTGTATATGATCATAAGATAGTACCCAGAAGTAAATTTTGTAAATGAAACAAATTAATTTTTCCATATTCTACTTATAAATGCCAGGATACAATACATTCACTATAAAGTTTTTAAAATTTTAATAACTTTCCTCAAATATTCTGGATTTGTAACAAACTTAGACAGAAGCTTGTTTATGATCAAAAGCTAGTATCTAGACAAACAATAGTTAAAACTTATTTCCTGTTTTTCCGTATTTTGCTTATTAATGGACTTAGTTAACCTTATATTCTGAAGTTAAAGTTTTTAAAACAATTATTAGATTCATAAACTATTCTGGATTTTTACCAAACTTGGACAGAAGCTTCTTACAATCAAATGATAGTCTGAGAGGAATATTTTTATTGATATTCCCCCCCCCCCCCCCCCCCCCCTCATTTTTGTTGAGCCTGGGATTAACAGCAAAAGTAAGCGAGACACTGGGATCTGCAGAACCTGTACAAATTTTTTGGTTGCAATTAAATGAGAACAGAACCTAGTTTGAACCCTGCCTTTTATCCTGGGTGGGAGCCCCATCTCTTTAAAAATGGCTGGAACCACCCCTGGGGGAGAATAATTGCTTTTTTATCATTTGAAGATGGAAAAAACTATTTACGTTATTACATGGGATTTGTTTCCAAATGGCAGAAAAGAGGTGTTTCCTGTCTTGTGTATTGACAGGAGCTAGTTCTGACTGTTATCCTCCATTTAAGGAACCAGTCATTCCCAAAGTTTACCTTGTGTCAGTCCATCTCTATTAATGTCAAGATATCAGTGATTTCTCTTCTCTTATTTTTTGGAAGCATTCTTATGAAAAACAAATTTTGACATCACCGATTAATATGGTTCATGTATCAAACTTAATTTGGGAACAAAAATGTTACTTTTGAATTGTAAATTTTGAAACTATTTCCTTCAACTATTCTAGTTTAATGATTTTATTACATGGAATTTGAATTTGGACAATTATTTTTTAATTTAAAGAAACAGGATTTTTTGAGTTTACAATATTTCATCCTAAATTTTATCCTAAATGTAAAGATTTCTTACAACATACCACTATTTTGTATTATATTTGTATTTTATATTATCAGCGTTTCTTTTACCATTGAAACTTCAAAGGAAGATTGCACTCACGTTGAAGTTGTGTTGTTCCTAGTATGAAACTGGTTGAGAAATTTCCCCCCATTTTCCCGAAATTTGTGAAATTTTATTAAAATTTACAGACAGTACTCGTTTGTGTAATCAACTCCTGCAGTTATAATTTTTTCTATTCTTGAATTAGATTTTTATTTAAACCTTTGTAAGAATGTAACAATTTTTGTTTAGAACTCACATGATGAGCATGCAAATTGATTAAGGTTAATCGTCATCACAAATGTTTGACCTTTATATTTCCATATATTTAAATTTCAGAAAAGACCATTCTCCTTTGTTGATGGAAAATATGAACTTGCACAACTGAGCTACTTCAGGCTATGATCAATTTTTGTAGAATTATTTTCATACTTATGATGTGTGTGAAGAGAAACTTAAAACAAGGGAAATTTTATTAAACTATGCTCCAAAATATTAAAAAAATGTTTGTGATTTATAGGTGTTAGCCAATAAATATTCTGTTCTTTTTTTATAACCTCTTTTTTTAGGTATTTACATATCAGATGTCTGCTAACTAATATAAGAGCAATAATTTGAGCTATGTAAATAAAAAAAATGTAAACATAGTTCTAAATAAAAATGGAAAGAGAAATTGTGGGTATTTAAAAAAAAACATTTGGTCAATTTTCAAAATTCAAGTTACATGTATAAAAGCACATCTGATATTTTTACTGTTTTATGTATGAGTTCAAACAATTATTTTTTATATTGAGAATTACTTCCATGCTGCCATGAATGTAAAAAGAAAATATTGTGAGATGCTTTGGAACATTCTTTGGACAATTGTATATTGGATTATATACAACGGAAAGGACATTGGAATATTAAAATGGATTCAGTGAACTGGTTATCACAAAGAATTATGTTGAAAAGCATGAAAAGTAGCCATGGCAGCAGCTCCAAGGAAGATGGTTACATAAATCTTCAACCAAGTCTGAGGCTTCACCAAGAAAATAAGAAGGCAAGTTTAATTAAGCCAAACATTTTCTATACAATCAGTAATTTGATAAAAATTGTATATTAAGGGCATATGATAGAGTTGATGTTGCTAATGTAAAATGTTATTTTTGCCATTCAATGGGAGATAACTCATAATTTACCTTTCTAAACAATGGAATATATTTAAATTATTATTTTTGTGGAGTTGAAAATTCAATCAATAAACTTAAGACTTACTGTTTTTGATTTTAATCTTTTATATTGATTTTACAGTTATTTATGTTATAGTAAGAAATTGGAATAATGTTTGGTAAATGTCAGGGAAATTGAAATATAAAGTATATAAATTGTAAATTTTCATATATTTCAGGTTTTTTTTGTGAGATTTTTTCATGGTGTGGGAATAAGACTTGGAGGTCCAATACAGCTAGTATATAGGTAGGTGCCAGTATACAGTTTCGAATAAAATAAATGTTTTATAAATATTCTTTTTAAATTTTATGTGGTTCAGGCTTGAAAGTTTCTAAGAGTTTGGTTTCTAGTTTACGCATTTTTTTTTTATCAGTACAAACATAACGTAATTTTGAATATCGAACCTAATTATTTAGTTTGTTGGATTGCTATCTAGTTAATATATGTTCTCAGCCTCTATTACACATATATAACCTATTTCTTTATAATTTCATATGGTAACAGTGATCTTTTGAAACCATTCTGGTAAGACTTAACACTTTATATTTCAGATTAGCATCAGCTTGTCTGTAAGGACTGAGGCTGAGAATGGCCATTGGAGCTGACTAATATGGTAAGAACCAATACATAAATTAATGAGTCATTTAGCCAAGAACATGTAAATACCCTAGAATGTTATGCAAAGAAGTATCTATAATACTAAAATTACGAGGTCCAATTTGTCAGCCGTCATCACGTAAAAACGACGAATCAAAGAATTCAACTTTATATATTACAAATATAGTACAAAGGTGTAGATTAAAAATTACACCACTCCAGGCCCTTTTGTTTTCCACGTAATTAATATTGCCAATAATTAAGAAGTTCCGGGTCGAGTCCGATACCGATACCAATAGTATATTCATCTGTTACCTATTACCTTATCTGTATGTTCTGCAAATGACAGGCGCACCACCAAACGGTGTATTCAGGATATTCTATATGCACGGGTCATAATCACAGGGTTGACACTACTAAATTGTCAAATTTTTACCTATTGTAGTATTTTAATCAGTAAGGCTTTATAAGATAACAATACGAATACTAAAAATAAGGCGTATAGGTACAGTTTTCAATTTGTTAGCGGACATGACGTAAAACAGCGAATCAAAGAATTCAACTTTATTTATAACTAATATAGGACAATGCTGTTGATTAAAAAAATACTCCATACTAGGACCTTTTGTTTTCCAAATAATTAATATTACCAATAATTGATAAGTTCCAGTTAGACGGTTTCAAACAGAAAGATTTGAAAGCAGAGAAAATTGTGATAACTATCTTATAATCGGCATGACTTTATCAGATGACAATACTAATACAAAAATAAGTCTTGCGCATAGTTATATACTTTAATTCAGTCAAGGACCCGCGATATCACGGGTGTGTTCTAGTTATATTTTAATTATGCAGATCTTGAGACGTAGTAAACTTTAATTTTTCTTGAACTATAACTGTGATATAATCTAAAGGAAGGTATCAAGATAAATAAAGGAAATAAAAAAATTATTCAGTTACTTAGAAAATCTTACTATCTGTAAGTTTTCTAAAATTGTTCCCGTATATACATTGTATAATGAATGGGATGTGGACCATCATGTGGTATGATTGCCACTGAAACAACTATCTCCCAGAGACCAAATGATATGTAAGCAACAAATGGTCACTATGGCCTTCAACAATGAGCCAAACATATACCTTACAGTTAACTTTAAAAGTTAGAAACATGGCAAAATGTGAAACAATTCAAACAAGAAAACCAACAGCTTGATTTATAATGAAACCATGAAATAATAACAATTATCGCTATTTTGTGCATTTTTCCTTTGATCTTTTTTGTGATAATTTTCATATCATGCTTCTCGCTTGAGATGGAAAAATTAACGCTAGAAACTAAGGAGACCACGTGGCATTGCTAACAAAATTGACATTGAAATTGACAAGGTCGTCATAGGTAAAATAGCGATAAACAGATTATCATTGGTCATCTCAACGATAATCTATAAATACGTGGAACAACAACCAACTACTTGTCATCCCTTGTTTGCTACTGAAGACTGGTTGTTTGTAAATTCAGTCTACAGAATCACTTCACAGCAAAGTAAAAGCAATGTTCTATTGTTCTATGCATCATAAGTGCATTTATTAACTAGTTACTTATTCCTTTGCATTGAATATTGTTCTGAAAGATATTAGAATGTATATTTCTTTTTCAGGTGACTTCAACTGTGGCTGCAGGAAATTATTGTGCAATACAACTGAAACCAAAAAGAATGTAATTCAGACTATTTTTGTGTATGTTTTAAAAAATGTTCATATTTTTTTACCAAAAGAAAAAAATTTAAAAATTGTAAAGATTCTCCATTTTCAACAAAGCTGGAAGTTGTTGGCTAAATTGATACTTCATAATTTTCCGATTTTACATTTAGACCTACTCTTGATATCTTAATTATGGTCAATGTGTTATCAAACATTTCCAGAAGGTTAAAAATGGAGAATCTAAAAAAAAAAAGAAAAATAATGTTATTTTGTTAAAATGTACATTTTGGTTTTCTGATTTGTTGGATGTATCTCTTTTTTTCTTCATTAGTTTGTTATTTTTTTGCAGTGTTTTTAGCTATAAAAAAGATTATTTCACAAGAAGCATAGAAAAAACCACATCTTGGTGAGAAAAGATTAATTCAGATTTTTAGTGTTAAATGCCACAATAAGCAAGATTTGTTATATATCTTGGTGTCCATTTTTTCAATTGGTTGAGAAAATCGGAGTAATGGAAGTGAACCACCTAGGTGAACAATGATGTACTAAATATTTTTGTTAATTATTTAAATAATTTATATCAAATTATTTATTATTTATTATAGCTATACCATCTTGTATTTTTGTTAGATATAGCAATGATGTGGAGTCTAAACAGTTGAAATTTTTGGCAAAGGGAGGTAATAAATTATTCCCCTGTTTAACTCCTCATTCTTTTAAATTTATTATTTTACTTAAATATTCATATGTATAAGTTTTTTGTTTAATATCAGATGTATACTAGCTAACAATGACTATTATTCAGAGTTCTGTAAATAAAAAAAAATGTAAACAGAGCTCCAGATAATAGATTTAAGGGTGGGAGAAATTAGGGGACACTATCGGTAGAATTGATTTGGTGAAATTTTCAAGATACATGATTAATTAAGAGTGCATCTGATATTTTTTTTATTTATTTCTATAAATAATGGACCAAAAACGAAAAGATTGCAATTAAAATAATGATGACAGCCACTCTGGCAGCCAGGAGAGCAGCTCTAAGGAAGATGGTCAATAAAATTTTCAACCAAGTCTGAGGCTTTACCATGAAATTGAGAAGGCAAGTTTATTGAAGTCAAACAATTTCTATACAATTTCTAGAAATATTTGTTAAATGTACATATTCATCCTTATTTTCTGCATGAAAAACATCTTTCAATAATTTATTTACCAGTTTAATATTTTGGGATACCATTGTCAAGGGGTACAATCAAAATCACGTGATGGATATACACACACCGGGAATAACAGTCGAGCAGACTGCCGGAAAGGTAAGTTGTCGTATTTACTTGTTTATATCAATGAAATTTAATAAACAAGGTAGTGCATGGAATGTCGGATACTATCTAGTTTTGAAATACACAATTATCATTGCTGGAAATCGTGCAGTTAATGCTAACACTTCGACACAAAAATTCGTTGAAAATTTGGAACTGTGTCGAAGTGTTTACAATAACTGCACGCTTTCTAGCAAAAACAATTGTGTATTTTAAAACTACATACTATCCGACATTAGGTGTGCCAACTTATTAATCAAAATTTAATTGATATAAACAAGAAAATGCAACTACTAACCTTTCAAGCGGCGAGTTCGACTGTAACTTCCGGTGTGTGTATATCCATCACGTAATTTTGATTGTACATTAACAAGAATTTCTATTACAATTGCAGGAGTAAATTCTAAGATAGGAATTAACTTTCAAGGGGAGACTAGCACAATTAACAGCAAGATTTGTTCATTCAATGGGAGACAACTCATTTTCATTATTCAAATTAGTTGAGTGCAGAATTCAAATCATAAACCTTGACTACTTTTGTTTGTTTTTCAATCTTTTCAAAATATGTGGATTTTATACTATTGGTACTTGAAGTAAGAAATCAGAAAAATGTGTAAATCATTCTTTAGGTTGACATAGAAATTGGTTTGTAAAATTAATAAATGTGTTAATTTCTTTTTAGGTACTTTCTGTGGCATGTTTTCATGGTGTGGGAATAAGACTTGGTGGTCAAATACAGCTAATATGTAGGTAGGTACCAGTATTGTTAATCCTGTTTAAAAAAAAAAACTATAAATAAGATTATTTTAAAATGAATACTGACTTTTTTAGGGTTAAAGGTTTATAAGAGTTTGGTCAACAGTATATACTCTTTATTTTATCAGTATCATATGACAATGGTCTCTTGGCAAAGTATGGCCTTATAATAGATTTTAAATTTCAACTTTTATCATAGAATATCAAAGGGGCCCCAATTTGGATCTTAAATGGATATATTTCAAGAAACTTAATGTGACTTAAAATAAATCGCTACTTTATAATACATTGTAGTCTCCATAATTAGCTATATTGGGAGATATTATCAAAATGCTAAAATTTTTTGAATTTTCTTACCTAAAAGCTTAAAGAATACCTTTGATCCAAAATGTTTTGTAACTTATAGGAACCAAGGGTAATACATGTATTTAAATAAAAAGACGTAAACTATTACTGGATATGCTAAAAACTGTTATGAATTGTGAAAAATTGGACCTTAATTGGCGCTTTTGCGAATACACCAGAATTGCATAATCAATATGTCATAACTTAATAGTTTATAGTGTCAGGTGCCAAAATGAAGTGTTTATTTTGTATCAATAATGATACCAGAACAATATATATGTTAAATTTGTAGTATTTGGGCTTGATTTAAAAAAAATAAAAATCTTAGGGCCAACTTAACCCTTTTAAGCTACTCCTTTTAGGATTGAATTGTGTTGTTGGATTGATGTCTAACCAATGTTCTCAAAACCTATCGCATATATAACCCATTTTATATATCATAGATACAGTATTTCAGAAGTTATCCTTTAAAACAATTTTGTATTTTATATTTCAGGTTAGCACCACAGCTTGTCTGCAAGGATTGAAGCTGGGAAACGGCCATTGGAGCTGAATTTTATGGTAAGAAACTAAAATATTGATTAATGAACTTTTAAATTCACCATGTATTTTTTTATGAACACATGTATTTTGAAATATTTTCCAAATTAATAGTTTTAATTATACTGGTTATCTGGATTGGGTATTTAAGAATAAAGAGATGTTATAAGATTGCCAACTACTCAACTATCAATAAGAGAAGCAAATTACAATCACTGTAGGACCTTCAGCAATGAGCAAAACCTATATGAATGTAAATAATGCAACTGGTTGAATATCACAATAGGAACTTGTATTAATAAATCTAATCTCTAATGCAAAACTTTGAGGCCAGATTTTTCTGAAATCTTGGGATTATTTATCTTGCATATTTATCCATTTGTTGAAAAATCACAAGAATAGCATGCAATAATTTCTGGTTTTACAGTACCAGTTTTAAAGGCCCTGCCTGAACATAACAAAATGTGAAACAGTTTCAAACTAGAAAACCAATGCATTAATTCATACAACTAATAAAGGAAAATAAACATGATGCACATCAACCATTGATTTTATCATCCTTTTTTGCTAATAATTGTAAAAATCGGTATATCGGTTTGATCTTGTTTTGACAAATATGTTTAAGAATGTTTATTTCTATTTCAGGAAGCTGTGGCTGCAGCAATGATTATGTGATAAAACTGAAGAATGTTATTCAAATTTTTTTTGTATATATTTCAAAAAATGTAATTTTTTATAAAAAAAAAAAAAAATAAAAAAAAAAAGGTGTAAAGATTCTCCATTTTCAATTGGATTGGAAGCTTGTATTTACAATTGTTAGATCTTCTTCGTTATTCCCCCACCCCCTGTATCTCTATTTCATTTTAACTTTGAAAATGAATTGGAACAGACAAATTTTACTTGTCAACTTAATAATGGTCTGTCTAGTCAAAAGGCCTCCAGTTGGTTTAGAATGGAGAATCTAAAAAAAAATATGTAAAGTGGGTTTTTTTAGTTTCCTGAATTTTTATATACATTTTGTTATTGCTCCCTTTCAATTTTTATAAATTCCAGATTTTAAGTTTTGGATTTATGGGGCTTTATTCATAAAAAAGGGGGATTTTTCACACCTGGACAATAACTCAAAAAGGCTTTCACCAATGTCCATGAAACTTTGGTGAATTGTTTATATCTATTGACATAAGCTCCCTATCCTTTTTATTAATTTTAGATTTTACGTTTTCTTAAGTAATGAATTTTTATACTTAAAAAAGGGGGATTTTATGCAGTTTTGGTGAAACTTAAAAGAGCAACGGCCGTATCATGTGCTAAAGCGCATCCCTTTATTGAAATGTGTTGTAGTTTTTGTCATGCCTGCAACTTTTGTTGCAGAAAGCTCGACATAGGGATAGTGATCCGGCGGCGGTGGCTACGGCTGCGGCGGTGTTAGCTCACTTCTTAAAAGCTTTATATTTTAGAAGGCAGAAGACCTGGATGCTTCATACTTTGTATATAGATGCATCATGTTACGAACTTTCCGTCAGTCACATGTCCAATATCCTTGACCTCATTTTCATGGTTCAGTGACTACTTGAAAAAAAAGTTCAGATTTTTTGTAATGTTAAATTCTCTTTTATTATAAGTAATTGGATAACTATATTTGGTATGTGCGTACCTTGCAAGGTCCTCATGCCTGTCAGACCGTTTTCACTTGACCTCGACCTCATTTCATGGATCAGTGAACAAGGTTAAGTTTTCGTGGTCAAGTCCATATCTCAGATACTATAAGCAATAGGTCTAGTATATTCGGTGTATGGAAGGACTGTAAGGTGTACATGTCAAACTGGCAGGTGTCATCTGACCTTGACCTCATTTTCATGGTTCAGTGGTTATAGTTAAGTTTTTGTGTTATGGTCTGTTTTTCTTATACTATATGCAATAGGTCTACTATAATTGGTGTATGGAATGATTGTAAGGTGTACATGATTAGCTGACAGGTGTCATCTGACCTTGACCTCATTTTCATGGTTGAGTGGTCAAAGTTTAGTTTTTGAGTTTTGGTCTATTTTTCTAATACTTTATGCCTTAGGTCAACTATATTTGGTGTATGGAAATATTTTATGATCTTTATGTCGGTTTCGCAGGTTTTATTTTACCTTGACCTTATTTTCATGGTCCATTGCTAAGTTTTAAGTGTTTGTGTTTTGGTCTGTTTTTCTTTATTTATAAGCAATAAGACAACTATATTTGTTGTATTGAAGAATTGTTAGCTGTACATGTCTGCCTGGCATGGTTCATCTGACCTTGACCTCATTTTCATGGTTCATTGATCAATGTTTCATTTTCTTGGTTAATGTTGAGTTTATCATTATGTGACAGTTGTAATAAAGCTTTATATTTAGGTCTATCAAGATAGTATCAAGAATTAGTAAAGAAGGCGAGACATTTCAGTGTGTGCACTCTTGTTACATATTATTATTTCTTTATTTTAATTATACAAATTTTGTATTGTTAAATATTTAAAGGGTGTGGAGTCTCAACAGCGTGAAATTTTCAGGACAAAAGGGAGGTAATTCCTTTGTTATACTCATTATACTTGAAATTTCCTGAGTGTTTATATGGAATAGAACTTTTTTAATTAAAATATTCACTTTTGTACACATTTTCTTTAAATATCAGATGTATACTTGCTAAAATTACTTTTATTTAGAGTTCTGTAAATAAAAAAAAATGTAAGCAGAGCTCTAGCTATAGATAATAGATTTGGAGGGTGGGAGAAATTGTGGGTAACTACAATTGATTAGGTGAAATTTCAAAAGACTTAAAAAGTGCATCTGATATTTATTTTTACATAATGTTATTTCTGAAAGCAAATGGACAATAAGATGACATAAACCACCTTCCAGGTTAGGATAGCAGCTCTTAAGGAAGATGGTCAATTAAATCTTCAACCCAGTCTGAGGCCTTACCATGAAAAATATGTGGTGAGTTGAAATATTCCACAAAACTAATGATCATATTATTATAGGCATTTTAAATTATTTGTTTATAATGGGTTTGATTTTGAGGACATCTACATCAATGCTGAACAATTTTATAACACATTAAAAAGAAGATGTGGTATGATTGCCATTGAGACAACTATCCACAAAAGACCAAAATGACACCGACATTAACAAATATAGGTCACTGTACAGCCTTCAACAATGAGCAAAGCCCATACTGCATAGTCAACTATAAAAGGTTCTGATAAGACAATGTAAAACAATTCAAACAAGAAAACTAACGGCCTTATTTATTTAAAAAAAATGAACGAAAAACAAATATGTAACACATAAACAAACGACAACCACTGAATTACAGGCTCCTAACTTGGGACAAGCATGTACATAAATAATGTGGCGGGGTTAAACATGTTAGCAGGATCCCAACCCTCCCCTAACCTGGGACAGTGGTATAACAGTACAACATAAGAACGAACTATAAAAATCAGTTGAAAAAGGCTCAACTCATCAGATGCACAGAAATACAAATGGATGTGAACAACAACTTGTATTCAATTGAATTGTTTTGTACCTTAGGTATCAAGTTAACATACAGAAAATGATAGTATAAGACAAATTCATAAGAAATGTGACAAGGCATAATTTTGTTACACTTTTAAAAAAAATCTTATGTACAATTTAATCTTAAAAACATTTTTTTCCAGGTTGTTGAAATTACAATGTTTTCATGGTGTGGGGAGTAAGACTTGAATATCTGATATTGTTAACATGATGGTAGGTATACAAGCTTTTAGTTTTTTTCATAATTTAATAGTAATTGATATCAATTGTTTTTTTAAAGGTTTGAAATACTATACTATATGATAAAGTACAAGTTTATTTTTGTATTGCAAACTTAATAGAATTGAAAATAGCAATCGAGAATGAGTTGGAGAGATAAAAAAAACATACAAAGAGCAGAAAACATAACCATTAGTTTGATTTTGAATACCAATTATTTTCTCACAGAATTTTGAATGTTATTCGAGAACTTTTAATCAATTATTATGATCTATATATATTTTTTAAAGTTGCGAATAACTGACCTTGAACTTTGTTTTACAGGTTAGCATCACAAGTTTCCTTTGGGTAACTTGCTTGAGGAGTAAAGAGAGCTGTTTAAGGTGAGAATTTATTAATCAACTAACAATTTAAATTTTAATTATACATGTATCTATGCCCCTAGATATCTATGTATCCATTTTTACTGATTTTTTGTCCCTTTCCTGAACAAGAAATATGAAGGGGATATAACCTGATATCAAGTAAAAAAATAGCTTTTATAAAAAGATGCATAATAACTGCCTTACATTCAGTGGTTCATATATTCGTTTCAACTTTCAAAAGAATTTTATTCCTACATTTTTAACATAAATTTTGTGTGGAGTAAGTGTCAACTAAACAACAAATAACATACCGTAAAATTGATGTTAAGGTGGTACCCAACACTTTCACTAAAATTAATTTGGCTCGTTTATATTTTCATAAAATTTTGACAAAGTATTGCTTTTGACCCTTTGACAAAAATATAAAAATTTCAAAAACGTTGAACGAACTATTTTATCAGATAAATTACACTGATTATATAGCAGTTTTACAAACACTACTTTTGATCATTAAAAAGCTTAATCCT
The DNA here is from genome assembly GCF_036588685.1 of Mytilus trossulus. Taxonomy (NCBI): domain Eukaryota; kingdom Metazoa; phylum Mollusca; class Bivalvia; order Mytilida; family Mytilidae; genus Mytilus; species Mytilus trossulus. Next base: position 37,965,831 of record NC_086375.1, read on the forward strand.
CCCTAAATAACACAACGTAATTAAAACGTTTAGCTGATTTTACAGAGTTATCTCCCTGTAGTGTAAGGTACCACCTTAAGTCTCAGAAAAGTTTGGAAAGTTTATTTTTGTCTTCAGGAGCCTGTTTCTGGGGTTGTATATTGATGTGTTACATATTTGTTTTTTGTTCATTTTTTGTACATAAATGAAGCCATTAGTTATCTTGATTGAATTGTTTTACAGATGTCATTTTGGGAATCTTTTATAGTTGACTTGATAATGGTTTATGGGCATTGCTCATTGTCGACGGTCATACAGTCTATAGTTGTTTTAAATTTCTGTATCATTTGGTCTCTTGTGGAGAGGTGTCTCATTGGCAATCATACCACATCTTCTATTTTTTATATTTCACATTCAGTGATATCAGGTTCTTTTTTTATTTGAAAAATTGCACATTAAATGTTATTATATTCCAGAATAATAATTAATTCGAAATCAAACAATAATTAAAACTTGACTTTATTTCTTTTCAGTTGAAAGTGTCACCTTTGCTGCCTTGTGTGGTACAATCTTCAGACAATATCCTGCAAACTGTGGCTGAACTGTTACTATCTTTTTTTAGTAGAATCCTTAGACAGTAATCTTGTGGCAGAATGAGTTGTAAACAAATTGTTTTTATTCCTGTATTGAGTTTCAAATTGGATATTTTTTTATTTATATTATTTGTATTCCATTTGCATTCAATTATTGTTTTTTAATTGATGAATCATTAAAACTTAAATTTTGCGGGGTCCTAAAGGACTTTCTTAGAGGGGGCCAGCGGGGATATTTAATAAAGATTAATATGCTTAGAAATTTGGTGTGAGTAAATAAACTTTACTTTTTATTTTGAAACAGCATGTGATTAAAAATATGAAATGAATTGTTAAACATATCCTTGGTGATCTAATAATTTTTTGCACAGATCAAGATATTTAGTCAGTGGTGGATCCAGAAATTTTCCAGGAATATGGGGGGCACTGACTGCTTCAGCGGGGCCCTGCTCCAGTCATGTTTTACTGATTCCCTAAATATTAAACAAAATTTTTCCCACTGAAGGGGCCCTCTCAAAAATCCTCTTAATCCACGTCTCTGCTATTTTGTTTTTTTATAACCCAGTAAATAAGTTGAGTTTGTTCTCAAAAAATAATTTGATTCATGTACTTTTTATTGTAGCATAAACATAGCTTTAATTTCCTTTGTTTAAGAATTGTAATGTTTTTTTAATGTCATTTTTAAAAGTTGGCACTAATTGAGGATTCTGTTGTTTATGGAATTCTTTTATAAGTTTGGTTAGCAATAAAAAGTGTTTTTTTATTAAACAAAGAATAATTACTCTGTTTACAGAATTTAATACATGTATCAAAAATTAGACATGATTTAATTTAATTCATAATGCTTATTTAATTGGAAATTACATTAGGATTATCTCCCCCTAATTAGTATTCAAAACAATATTATAAAAACAACCCGGAAAATAAATAGAATCCTCAGTAATGTCAACATTTATTTTGTATAAATGTAATATTATGCTAATGATACAAAACCCATGATGCAGATCCTTTTCCTCCTTTTTATTGTAGAGATAATTTACAGACGTGTCCAAAATCATATCCCTAGAATCAATTTGTTTTTTGATATTCGTACACACCTAACAAAAGCAGATTGTGTTTGGTTTCATTTGGATATTTTGTATCATTGTGATATATCATAATAATTATAATTTGTAAATAAAATATATTTGAAAAACCAGCCTCATTTCATTTGAATTTGGATAAGTAAAGGGGGAAGAGATTTCTGTGGTCCACGGTATGACACACATGCAGATGATTTATATTTCCATTAGGTGTCGATCATCATCATTCAACTTTTTTAAGAATTTTTTGTGTAATTTCTTTGCTGGTTTGAATAAGACCCAAAATAAACGATGCTTTAAGCACTATCTTACAGAATTGATCATTGTGTTTGCTGATTACCATCATATAGCTACCAATGCTGTTAATAGGTGACTATAATGCTAAAAGGATTTATGTAAAATCATAATTATGCAAACTGTAGAAGAGGCTCGATAGCTCCATATCTGTATGCAGATGCCGCATGGTGTTTCATTATACATTTTACCCTATATTTCAGGTTCAATAACCAGGGTGTTTTTATGCCCCATCTATGATAGTAGAGGGGCATTATGTTTTCTGGTCTGTTCGTCCGTTTGTCGTACCGTTCGTCCGTCTGTCCCGCTTCAGGTTAAAGTTTTTGGTCAAGGTAGGTTTTTTTTAAGCTGAAGTGCAATCAACATGAAATTTAGTATGTATGTTCCTTATGATATGATCTTTCTAATTTTACAGCCAAATTAGACTTTTGACCCCAATTTCACGGTCCAATTAAAATAGAAAAGGAAAGTGCAAGTTTCAGGGGCTATGGAAAAAAAAGTTTGTTTCCAGGTTTTGGTGAAAAATTAATTTGTTTTGGACCATGAGAAAAAAAAATTTTGGTTTCACCCTCAGCTGCCACTATGTAATGCTAAAATTGAAAGAAAAAAAATGTTTTTGGTTTGTCGCTAAAAAAATATATTGTTCTTCGCCAAAGGCGAAAAAAAAAGTTTGCACAGGGAAAAAAAACCATAGCCCCCCCCCCCCCCCCAGAAAATCAAATGGTTGCAACCTTATGTGTAATATGGCTGACTATATATTTGGTATATTATAAAGTTATAAAAAAGGTATACATGTCCTTCATACAAAGATTACATCAGTGGTCTTGTGTTATTGCGTTGGTTTCAAGTTGGACCCCCTGGCATGTTAAAACCAATGATTTAAAAAATGTCATTTGCTGCTGCTCTATTTGTGGATTGCACAAAGTAGGCTTAATATTCACGAACCTGTCCTGAATATGCATTTAATTGCCACAGGACTTTAAACAGCAATTCATTATTACCATCCTGAGGGAATGCCTAGCCTAAACAAGTCATGGTTCAGTGATTAATGTTCAGTTTTGTGATTATGTATTTGTTTCTCTGAAACAAGGTAATTCTTCATGTTTATTTATGTTTTAATGGATGGAATGATTGTATGGTGCACATGTCGGTCTAACAAGGTTCTTCTGACCTTGACCTTATTTTCATGGATATTTGTTCATATCTAAATTTTGTGATGAGGATTATTTCTTGGATACTATAAGTAAAAGTTATAAGAGATATTCAAAAAAGGGTCAACATGTTTGTCTGATGAGGTACATCTGACCATGAACTTATTTTCATGTTTTTATAGCGCCTGCAACTTTAGTGTCAAAAGCAAGACTATCTAAGCCATCCTACATTTCTTTTGTAGTCTTCTACAAATATTCACTCAGTTTTTGAAATTTTAATAACTCTGTACTAAACATGAACAGAAGTTTGTTTACAATCAAGCTAATATTCAGATGGAAATTTTGTAAAAATGTATTTCCTGTTGTTTTGTATATTACTTACAAGTGGTCTTAATTTTGCTAGCCTTCAACATTTTTCGAAATAGTGAAACATAGCAATCCTACATTCCGTCGTCGCCCCCACAAATATTCACTCTGTGGTTAAAGTTTTTGAAATTTTAATAACTTTCTTAAACTATCCTGGATTTGTACCAAACTTTGACAGAAGCTTAAAGCTTTTACAAAAATCTTCTCTGAAACTACTGGGCTAAATTAAACTAAACTTGGCCACAATCATCATTGACAGTGGCGTAGCCAGGGTTGAAATGATGTGGATGTTTCGCCGAGCGGAGCGAGGCTAAAAAATTTTGGACCTTTTTATGCAGAAAATTATTTTTTATTTAAGCACATGTACTCCCCCAGAATCCGACACTAGTTACATTTTTGTTTAAATTCAAAATACCCACCTTTTCATATATTTATATTTTCAACTGAATTTTATTGTTTCCTCGAAAGTACCTTCATTTAATTCATGAATATTGCATTTAAAAGTTTCCCACCTAATTTTATATTTGACATATCAAAAACGGACCCATTACAGCGGCACTTTTGTATAATTAAGGAACTTCGGAATATAGGAACTGAAGTGACTCTTCTTTCCAGGAATTTGCGTCTACAACCTTAGGTTTTTGATTTTTGATTACTAGTATTTAGCTAAACGCGTTGCAGGAGACATAAAAATACCGGGCCTCCGACCAACCGGTCGTGTTAGCACTCTCATGTGTACAATTTTTGTCAGATTAAGTGAAACTCATATCATCAGCAATGTCTTTGACACTTTCAAAAATAAGTAATATTCAAATATTTTTAACCAGTTATGACCCTTTGAAATATAAATGGTAATGGAAATCCCATTTTTTATCACGTCGTTTACCATGTCACAAAAACGATATCAGGAGTCAGGATATGGTGTTTTAGTTGTTAGTTGCTATAGTCAGATGAGAAGACATCACTTCACTAGGTTCAATTTCAGAGGAAACATGTCCAAGGGTCTGCGTTTCATCATCCTCTCCGCTTACCTTAATTAGCCGATAACGTAGATTTTTTTGACGAACAACAAATACTGAATACTCAAACATTCACTTGCCACTCGACTGGGTCTGTGTACACTATATATTGCAATGTAACTTGCAAAATCCAGAATGTTGTATACCTCCTTCAGTGTCGATGTGGCATGCAGTATGTTGGCGAGACAGAGCAGCCATTTAACAAACGCATGAATGGTCATCGAAGTGACTACACTTGCAAGCCCGACCTACCCGTAAGTCGTCATTTGAGATCACCTTGACACACACAAGCTGATCTCAAAAACCTTACCATCACGATCATAGACCACAACGAGTGTTGGTCGAAGGTCGACAGAGTCGCTCGGGAAAGATTTTGGATAAGAAAGTTACGGACAGTCTCCCCAGAGGGCATAAATGAAAAAACATAGAACGAGTCCCTCATTTTCCTGTGACCACCTGTTTCAAACAACGCCGGATTTAGTACTGGCTTTACAGTTCCAAATTATTTTTTAAAATAACAGTTTAAATTACAGGTTTTCATTGATTTGGGATGATGTATAAGTACGTTGCCACGTTCAATTATTTTACTCATTATACAAAACTTTTTTTTCAATCACTATTAGACTGCTATTCGTTTGGAAGGCTTTGATATGTAAGTTCTGTTGTAATTGCCCTGCCGTTTCATAATTTATACCATCCTGGATCGGTTAGGACATATTTTATTTTTTTGATTTTTTTGTCTGAGGACTGCCCTCAATGCAGTTATTACATCTCAACTGTCACATCCTTTGGAAATCTAGAGTTGTGCCATTTCACATTGTAAATAACTATTTTTATTTTTGGCATATTTCTGTAGTCTTTGCGGTGTGTTTGGAAATTTTAAAATTGTTCCAGCGTTCGCTTAAATTGTATAAATCAAGATTTTGATAGAGTCTCAATTTGAATTGACATGATTCATTTGACATCGTGCTATTATTGAAGAAGGATATCTGTTATCCGAAATATCTAATATTTGTATATTTTATAGTTATTTTATGGTGATGTTGTACCCTTTTTGACTTGTTATATATTATATTTTGTAGTGTACAGAATCATATTACATGATCCATCGCCCTGTAAGATTGATCGTTGACTATTTTTTCAGTCATTTTATATATATATACTTATGAATGTAATTATTTTCTGTGACTGTATATTACATTAATTTGTAGGATCCTTTACTATAGATAATTTAGCTGATCTGTAACAATAACATCTTCATGCCTTATATATCATGTACTGTAGTACGCCGCTAGATTAAAACTGACGTGGAAAGGTAACACATGCCCACCGAAAGCTCTTTTTTTGAGAGCCCAGGTGGTCGTGTGGTCTAGCGGGACGGCTACAGTGCAGGCGATTTGGTGTTACGATATCACAGTAGCATGGGTTCGAATCCCGGCGAGGGAAGAACCAAAAATTTGCGAAAGCAAATTTACAGATCTAACATTGTTGGGTTGATGTTTAGACGATATATGATGTTATATATATTGACCAAGCAAAGCGGTATATGTGATTTAATCTGCACGGCTTGGGTGACCCTTCTTCACCCGAACGACATAGGAAGTATATATGTATGGTGACCTTCATAACTTGCTGCTCGGTATTAAAGGCCATACCTGCATCTAAGTGTTTAAAATGAAACAATAAAGATATTATGCATTGCAACTTGGAAGGAGAGTTGTCTCACTTCTTGTTTATATTTACTTCCGACATTATAGCCTTTTGTTTTTATCTGAAAAAAAACTGTTTACTTACACAAGCCCAACAACAAGTGCGGGTTTATGCACCCTTCATAAAAAAAACGACAATAGAATAAAAACTCACGTGTGAGAAAGTCCAGTTTTTAACTTAACTAACAATATTGCTTTTGCTGTTCTTGGAGATCTGTTTGCAGACTTTTTCAATTTAGACACACTGAAAACCAAAAAAATCAAATTGCTCCTTGGTGATTCCGGTCAGGCTCACAATAACTTCATCCGTAAGAGAATTTGGATCATCGAAGTCTAATCTCTTTTTCTTAGCATGAGATACCATACCCCGTAATCTGTCAAGCAGCCAAATAATGTCGGACGCATTTAACTCAGATGATGTTTTTCTCAGTCTGGATACATCTATCTCTGTCCCTGTTTTTAGGTTTTACCGTCTAGATGACCCGGACAACATCTTACACCAGTTGGTACTAGAATACCTTGTGTTACAAACACATGTAATCTGGCCTTTTCTGGCATTGTCACAAATGGACCCTTTGTTGTAACACAGACACAACATTTTCTTGAAGTTTTGCCTACTGTAACGATCGGAAGTGTTATTGACTCGTTCCGTGGTGTCAGTGTGTTTTCTGTTGACCGAGATACCGGTGCAGGAACGGTAGTGTCAATGTCAGTATTTATATCTTCACATTGGGCGGAATGCCGATAAAACTGCTGTCTGCATTTGTTACAAATGATAGCATTTTCAATAACGTTCTTGTTTAAGTTTTCGAAAAATTGTTTTTGTTGTGAAATTTTTCTGCTATGGCCCTTTTCGTTATGTGTATATTACACACACAGCATTTAGGCTTCATTGGTATGCAATCAATTCTCTGATTTATGTACGGTAGCACCTACTTCAGTTTAACGAATTGCTCCTTGTATAGTCATAATAAATGTAAACACAGGAATAGGAAGTAAGTCAAGAGTATTTATATGAAACCTTGTTGAAAAAAAATCTTGACAGCGCGACACGCTACCGATGGAGCCACGGAGACTACACATTTCATGATCGTTACTAAGCTCTTATATAGGTACAAATTCATGATGTTCCACTTTTTTTTTGTTAAAAAGTTGTTTTTTAGGTATTAAGAACACACCAAACCAATTTCAATTTCAAGGGGGGAAATTCTGTAAATAACAACAATTTCAAAAAACATCATTTTGATTTGGTTTGAAGTGTCCTTATCGGGGGATTCCCTGTTTTTCCCACCTAAAAACACCAGAAATCTCGCATATTGGACTTTCATCCTTTTTGAGGGTTAACTTAACTATTGATCACACATATCATAATATATGTAAATCGAGATATTGATCAAAAAGCATTTTATTTTTGGGTTTTTACAGTACATTTTATACTGTCGGCACTTTTTGAAATTGACCCTTCTGTGAAAAAAATCAGGACAAATTGGCCCTACCTCTTTCAGTTCTTTAAACTTTTGAAATGTCCGCTAATCATCTATATTTAAATTGATTGGATAGATATTGTTTAAAGCTGCAGTTATTTGGTTTTAATTAGATGTGTTTAAACGGAGAATATGTACCCCCTTTGACAAAAGACCAGGAAATTTCAAATGACCTTTAATCTAACTTTACAGATGATTTTTTTTCAAAGAAACACTTTTGACGATATGAATGTTTTGCTTTTGTTGTTATCTTCATATAGAAATATCAGTATACTTCAAAAACATAAAGACCTTACACATAAACAGCATAAAACATGGAAAATCATGTCGAAAATACCCCCCCCCCCCCTTGTCCCACTCTTAACGGCACAGGTCAGAGACTTCAAAAAAGGAAATGTTGATATGGGACGTGAATTGAAAAAAAAGAGGGAATATTCTTTCATATGCTTAACAATGAGTATTCTTGATATGACATTCGTGTTAGACAATCATTTTCTCACACAAATATAAACATTTGGACCGAACGGTAATGAACAAGAGAAAGGGAATATAAAATTGACTGCGAATCGAAATTTGAATGACATTGTGTACGGACAACGGGAAGTAAAATGGTCTTTCAAATCAATTAAAGAAAAAAAGTTTAAAAAAAGTTTACACGTTTATTTCAATTCAATTTGCTAGGAATATGGTGAATAATGAGTTTCAACCACGAAAATACGAGAAGGGAAAATTATTCTTTATACCACCGCTTCAAAAATAAAACGGTTAGCCAAGTTCATATAGTATACAGAAAGTACAGAAATTTGTGCGTGCATTGATTAATTTATTTTGAAATGAGAAAAAGTTATGTTGCGCGATTAATTAGACCTCGTTTATGTAAACAGCCCATTAACACAAAGCGTGTATTTTTAGTGATGAAGAAGATCATTTAAATGGACCTTCAATTACAGTTTCTTTTGATGGTGCTTGGGAGAAAAGAGGAAGTGGAAGAAGCTACAGCAATTGCTTGACAGGTATACCAATATGCAAAGAGAAACTATACATAGCTAAAACAGAGCCCAATCCTTACCCCGAAAAAAACGCTTCTTATTTGCTTAATGATTTTTTATGCCCAGAGGCTAGGCGAAGGGGGCATTAAGTGTTATCCGTGACTCTCCTTCCATCCGTCCCATTTTTGTTTTTACATTTGATTAAAATAACCCTCAATGTTAAAAACAACAATTTGCAGACATGCAGGGTTCAAATTTTGGCAGTGAGTCGCTTTCTTTTCTAGACTTATGCCCCTTTCAAATGGGAATATTCTAAGTGTTTTAATTTCCCCACTATTTCTTACGTCATGCAAATTTTATGAATGTCGTATACATTACTGAGAATCACAACATGTAAACCGGGTTCGAATTTCGGTATTGGGTTATTTGCCGTTCTAAAATTATGCTCTTTTTAATTCGAAACATTTCAAACCTTTGGGTGGGGCATTTGTGCACCCAGATAAATTCTTCTTTTACATTTTATACATCCGTTTACAGGACGTATTTTACCGTTATCCGTCCTTCCTTCCGTCTGTCCGTCCGTCGTCAATATGTCGAACATTAACTAAAAACGCTTTAACCAATTATCATATAACTTTGGTGAATTGTTTATATCTATTGTTGTGAGCTCCCTTTCGTTGTTTTATGTGACATTGAGGATTAATTGAACTTTTATTTGTTGATAGTCTGACAACAGATGTACTAAGTATTGCACAACATCACAGTGTATTGCACAACAAGACATCTTTAATTGAATACTATTTCAATTGATATAACCAATTTCAAGTTTTTGTGACTATATTTATTCAGAAACCTATAATATGGCAAATATTCAATTAAAATCCTTCTTCGGACCTGAATCAAGCTTGAATATTGTGTCCATTTTTGCCCAAACTGTTCAGGGTTGGACTTCTGCGGGCGTATACAGCTGCGCTCAGCGAAACAGTTTATTGATGTATATTTTTCAATATGAATGCCGTTATTTATTCTTATCGATTTCAAACTTATCTTATAATTATATTGTAGGTCATGCTACAATGATAGGTGAAAAAAAGGGAAAATGTGTGAGTCAAGAAACTAAATCATCAGACTGCAGAAAATGTAAGTATGGGGATGAAAAGAGAGATGGACATCACGATCGTAGTAGGAAAAATCATACTGGAAGTGCAAAGTCGATGGAGTCAAACTAAGCCGTTGAAATGGTACAGGAGCTACAATGCTGTGTGCATCGCATAAAGATGAATGATAAGACTTTTTTTTTTTAAAGTAGTAATACCAAAGACTTATTTTGAATTGTTTCTTTTTCAGGTACTGATTGTGGTATCATTCAATTAGCTGTAACATATGACAACCACAATTAGAATCGGCATATGGTACCCAGTCAGCGTATCTCGCCATCTGCTTCTAAAGAAAAGTAGTTTAATTTTGAAAAAAAAAACGTGGAAATAATACAGACAGACGAAGAGAGTGAATTTTTTAAACAGTTTATTGCTTGGCTTCCCAAAATGCATTTTGATTGGTCACAATTCAAAAATTTTTGATTCCAGAATTTTGACTAAGGCTTTACAAAATGATAATATCAGTTTTTGATTTTGAATTAAAAAAAAAAGGAATAAAAGAAATGCTGTATTTTGTTTACAACTGTTTTTCTTTTGGCTTTTTCTACAGTTTTTTTGCATGGCATTGCCAGTTTGTTTTCGGCTTTGGTACATTTCGTTTCCCCGTATTGTGCAGCAGCAAATGTTTCATGTATTTTCGGGTCGAAAATGTAATCAATGAATGTATATCGTCATTCGGGGAATTTTAAAGATACCTTTGATTGTTTCTAAAATTGAAATCGCGAATGAAAATGGGGAATGTGTCAAAGAAACAAAAAACCTACCACAGAGCAGACAACAGCCAAAGGCCACCAATGGGTTTTTAATGCAGCGAGAAACTCCCGCACCCGGAGGAGTCTTTCTGTTGGCCTCTAAACAAATATGTTACTAGTTCAGTGATAATGGACATCATACTAAACTTAAGAAATAATTCCTTCGTGTCATGCTCTATGCGCATTTTAACATGGTTAGGCATTATATTTGTCGATATTTTACACTGAGCGTTAGCGAGGTGTAAAATGTGGTCAAATATAATGCCTACCCATGTTAAAATGAGCATAGAGCATGACACGAAGGAATTATTTCGATTCTAATAGGACAAATACAGTATTTTTATTAGTCGAAGCGTTCGAAAATACCGTGAACATGTTTGGCTTTTCCCCGTTTCCTCCCCGAGGAGTCTGTGCATTACATTTCATATTTGATAAGTTTAAAAATTACGAACAGGGTAAATATATGTTGTTTTATTAAATATATAATAAAAATTTATGCTAGCTGCTTAAATGTATACATTTTAAAGGATCACGATGGAAATAACGTTAGTATACACAGTATGTTCGTGCGCATGTGTCATACATATTTTTTATGCTCATTAGAACACGGCTTTGTTTACAAAGCGTAATAAGGACGTCATATTATAATCCTCCGAATTATACACAAGAAACCAAAATTGAAAATCATACAATCTGTTTATTATTAAATGTTTATAACTTTTACAGACTCAACAATACCAGTCCATTGTTTAAAGATTTCTTTTTATCATTAAATGATTGCCTTAATTGTTGTTCATTGGCGTAAACCCCACACTGATAGAAGAAATAAGTTATACCTGACTAGGGTCTCCTGTAATCCGTAAAAAAATAAATATCGTTAACTAGTACTAGTTATATTTTTTTCAGACAGGATAATTATTTCACAGGCGCTATATAGCTCGCTTTTCAGAGAGGATAATTATTTCACAGGCGCTATATATAGACAATAATAGTGCATTGACTTGACATATCAACAATATAAGGATGAGGCTTAGAAACGGGGGAATGCGAGGCTGTGCCGAGCTATTTCCCCGTTTCGGGCCGAATCCTTATATCGTTGATATGTCAAGTCAATGCACTTTTATTGTCTTTATACTGCAATCTAAAACAACATTTTCAATGGTTGTTTAATGCGTTAAGGTTATTTATTTGATTTAAATATTGGGGAAAATCCCCTTTCCAAAGGCCTCATATCATGCTCGCGGAGAAATATACAACACAATGAAATGTACATATTTACCTGTTGAAACTTACACTCGATGGTGATCGAAATCGTTTGAGTATGGACTTTTAAAATATCAACCATAAGCATGAAGCATAATGTTTTATAGGTTGCAAACAAAAAGTATAAACAAATGAAATATGTTTTTCCAATAATTGCAAAAGAAACAAGGTTGAGTCGATCCACACATCGTTGTATGCATTGGAAACAAGAACAGGTTGAAGAGGTCGTATGAATAATTAAATATTATTTCGGCATTTTCTATTTAAATATTCATGAGGAAAAGTAATATCAGGTCATTGACTGTATATGACATAGAAATATACAGTCAACGCATTTTGACTGCTCAAATAAAACGAGTGCAGTATAAAGCTCGCTCTGCAGACAGGATAATTATTTTATAGTCACTATAGAGCATTAGTTTCAGAACAAATTTTAATCAAAGAGACACCTTGATGAAGCGGTCGTTGTCCTTATGTGACAATATTTCCATACTGGTAGACGACGATGATCTGCTGATGAAGACTTGACGTTGCGTAATCCTTTTCGGCGACGTTATATGCAATTTCTATCTTTTCCCGTCAGCAACACCCTTTCAACGACTGATATATAAAAAGGGTGTCCGTTGACCATAGGAAAAGTATATATAATATATCAATAGAAAGGAAAGTTCTATCATTAAAAAAAAATATAAAAAAATCGTAGGAATGGTTTGAACTGCAGATAAAATTAGGCTTGAAATTTCTTATTTTTAGCGTAAATTTGACGTTATGTCTATGAACTTCATGGTGTTTTTTCGATCATTTTTTAATGACTGAAACTATCAAAGAATTTCGGTTACCCACTAGATTTTTGTCAATTTTTCTGTTTATTCTTAAAGTTCTATGTGTATACACTTTCTTTTTTTTAAAAATCGGTGGACAACCCATTTACGTTACCTTTAACCATTAAAAAATAGATGTTTGTTGTCTATAATTATTATTTCATTGTTCCAGATAAGGGTGGATTGTTGGTTGCCCGCAAACTTTTTCAAAACTGTCACATTCAGTATGTGCCTGTCCCAAACCAGAAGACTGCTATTCAGTTGTGGTTGGTTATTGTTGTAGATTCTATATGCTTTTTTATTGCTTTGTTAATAAATTAGACCTTTAGATTTGTCGTTGGAATTGCTTTACAATTGTCTTATTGTGACCTTTTTATAGTTTTAAGTGCGATATTGGTAGTGTTTCGATTGTTGAATACCGAATAAGAGGCGTATTTAGGTGGTAGGGTCCCGGATCCCCCTTCTGAAGCTACATATCGAGTAAATGCTAGGGTGTTTTTTGCAAACAATGAAGCAACGTCATAGATCATTTCCAGGTCAACGTTGATTTCCGCCCAAGTCAGTTGCGAAAAATTCGTCATTGCGTACAGATTTCTAGCAACCCGTTCTGCGATCTTTTCTCGTTTATCGTTAAATATCGTATGACAAACTATCCAGTTGTGGATAAAAATCAATAATGGGTAAGTTACTATATATCTTTTATTTATTTACATGCATTATCTTGTCCGTTTCTTCTTAAGTTATACAATATTCCATCGACATCTGATATATATTTACAAACTGCTGATTGCTGAATACCCAATATGGTTTCATTTTCATTTCTTCATAAGGAACATTCAGAAAAAACAAAGGCTTGTGTCATAAAAACAAATTAAAAAAAAGTAATGCAATTAGCTTTTTAAAACTTATAAATTTCCGATGTATGAAAACTGTCCGACACTGTCCATTTCCAAAAGACCATTGCTTGAGCCTACGCCCTGCTAATATTTTCACGATACTAATGTTTTACTCATGAAAGCAGTATTTTTTTTAACTATTCAGTTTATTTTGTGTCTGTCTAGGAGTATTATCTTTGACAGATTTTGCAGTGATTAGTTTTTATTGTCGAGCCTGCAACTTTTGTTGCAGAAAGCTCGACATAGGGATAATGATCCGGCGGCGTTACCTAACTTTTTAAAAGATCTATATTTTAGATGGTGAAAGACCTGGATGCTTTTTACTTTGTATATATATGCCTCATGTTACGAAGTAATGTTGAATTTTCTCTTATTATAAGTAAAAGAATTATTATATTTGGTATGTGCGTACTGTCAGACAGTTTCCACTTGACCTCGACCTCTTTTCATGGATCAGTGAACAAGGCTCGGACTTCTCTTGAACTGAATTTTAATGTGCGTATTGTTATGCGTTTACTTTTCTACATTGGTTAGAGGTATAGGGGGAGGGTTGAGATCTCACAAACATGTTTAAGCCCGCCGCATTTTTGCGCCTGTCCCAAGTCAGGAGCCTCTGGCCTTTGTTAGTCTTGTAATATTTTAATTCTAGTTTCTTGTGTACAATTTGGAAATTAGTATGGCGTTCATTATCACTGAAGTAGTATATATTTGTTTAGGGGCCAGCTGAAGGACGCCTCCGGGTGCGGGAATTTCTCGCTACATTGAAGACCTGTTGGTGACCTTCTGCTGTTGTTTTTTTATTTGGTCGGGTTGTTGTCTCTTTGACACATTCCCCATTTTCATTCTCAATTTTATTAAGTTTTGGTCCATATCTCAGATACTATAAGCAATAGGGCTAGTATATTCGGTGTTTGGAAGGACTGTTAGGTGTACATGTCAAACTGTCAGGTGTCACCTGACCTTGATCTCATTTTCATGGTTCAGTGGTTATAGTTAAGTTATTGTGTTTGGTCTGTTTTTCTTATACTTTATGCAATAGTTCTACTATATTTGTTGTATGGAATGATTGTAAGGTGTACATTTCTAGCGGGCAGATGTCATCTGACATTGCCCTCATTTTCATAGTTGAGTGGTCAAGGTTAAGTTTTTGAGTTATGGTCTTTTTTATCTAATACTACCATGGGTATATGCCAAAGGTCAACTATATTTGGTGTATGGAAACATTTTATGATCTATATGTCAGTCGCCCAGGTTTTATTTGACCTCGACCTCATTTTTACGGTTCTTTGCTCAGTGTTAAGGTTTTGTGTTTTGGTCTATTTTTCTTAAACTATAAGTACAAGTATAAGTAATAGGTCAACTATATTTTTTGTATGGAAGCATTGTTAGCTGTACATGTCTGTCTGACATGGTTAATCTGACCTTGACCTCGTTTTCATGGTTCATTGGTCTTTGTTTAGTTATCTTGGTTAAAGTTAAGTTTATGTGACAGTTTTCAATATAACTTTATACTTAGGACTATCAACATAATATCAATGATTAGTAAAGAAGGGGAGACATTTCAGTATGTGCACTCTTGTTACATGTATGAAAAGAATAGTTTTATGTCAATTGCTATCGCCAGCAAATTATGTTATTTCAAGTTAAATTTGAATTCATCCGATTTGGTATAGAAACACACAAGAATAAGGCAAGTAGTGAAGAATGAGTGAGCTACTTTTTCAAGTGATTTTTATAGTTCGTTCTTATATGTTGTACTGTTATCCACTGTCCCAGGTTAGGGAAGGGTTGGGATCCCGTTAACATGTTTAACCCCGCCACATTATTTATGTATGTGCCTGTCCCAAGTCAGGAGCCTGTAATTCAGTGGTCGTTTGTTTATGTGTTACATATTTGTTTTCGTTCATTTTTTTTTACTTAAATAAGGCCGTTAGTTTTCTCGTTTGAATTGTTTTACATTGTCTAATCGGGGCCTTTTATAGCTGACTATGCGGTATGGGCTTTGCTCATTGTTGAAGGCCGTACGGTGACCTATAGTTGTTAATGTTTGTGTCATTTTGGTCTTTTGTGGATAGTTGTCTCATTGGCAATCATACCACATCTTCTTTTTATATATTCGGACTTCACATAATTGGATATAGTTTGAATTGAATAACCATGTATTTCCCGTTTTCGTTAAATAAAAAATGTTGTGGTTTAAAAAATAGGATAGTATTGATCCTTTTTTTTATTGGAATGTTTTTTTTTTCAATAGATATATAATACTCCTTCTTAGTCTAATTGTTGAAACAACTTCTTTACTACAAAATAAATAATTATTTGCTGGGAAAGTATGTGCCATTTGTGTCCTAAACTGTGATGATGTAAACAGAATAGTTAACATTACACACCGACACTTATTATCATTCAATATTTTTTGGCAAGTTTTTGAGGGGTTTGAGACAACAACTATATTGCCTCCCCAACTCTCTCAACAAACACAGCAGGTCTGTTCGATTTCCAATATATATTACATCCTCTTTCAGATATTCATGAGCATTGCAAACTATCTGGATATCTAACTGATATCATGAAAATCACCGGTCCTATGACACCAAAACGTAAGTATGCTCTCAAAACACGTATAGCTAAATACTAAGCGGATAGCTTGAAATAACAAGTTGGAGTTCACATGTTTTATCCCGGATAGAATTTTATGCGATTGTCATTCAAGTGAGAGGTATAGCTAGCTATAAGGTTTAATCCACCATTTTCTATAAAAGGAAATGCCTGTACCAAATCAAAAATATGGAAGTTATTTTCAATTCGTTTAATGTGTTTTAGCTTTGATTTTGTGTTTTGATAAGTGACTTTCCGGGTTTTTTTATGTTACCATACTTTTATTACATGTACTTATATTTAGATATCTTAAATACTGAAGAGAAAACTCATTCATCCTCTTAATGATACTCTCGACTTGCAACTTATAGAATACGGAAAATTACTTTATAAAAAAGAAGATTAGATGGAATACTGTGCTTTTTGTTTAAAATCTTGTGGAGATAGATCTTCAACGATTAACTCAGCAGTAAAAACATTTCGTTTTATTTTATACTTCATTGCAATCAATTGAATACACATGTATTACTTAACCTTTTCATGGTGCATCTTTAATTGATGACAATATTAAAAAAAAAACCAAGTATAACTTTAGAACAATGTTTTATGTTTCTTTATTACAGAACTGAACATGTTTCAAGTTCTCGTCAGGGACCAGGAGTTTAAGCAAAAGATTGAAGATGCCAGAAGAATTGCACAAGAATGCTTAAAGCTGGTAAGTTTTGATTTGATGAACGAAATAAAGGCAACAGTAGTATACCAGTGTTCAAAATTATAAATCATCAATCGATTGAGAGAAAACAAATCCAGGTTACAAACTCAAACCGAGGGAAACACATCAACTATTAGAGAGAAACAAATGAAAAACAGGGACACTAAAGTGTAGCGAATACAAACGCCAACATATATAGAAACGAACTATTTGATAGCAACTGCAATATTCTTGACCTTGTTCATGACTTTTCAACATTAAGTTAAACCTTGTGAAATGGCTTTATAACAATGTAAAAAAATATATAATACTGTCCATGCAGTATACAGTTTATGTTTTATCTTCTAAACCATTATAGTTTGAAATGCGTCCAAATCTTTAATTTCTAATTTTTAAAATTATAAAAATGCTTATTATTCATTTTTCATATCTCTTGGTAATGCTTAAGCCTTAATGAATAATGAACAAGTATATCTTTCAGTATTTAAGATGAGCGGTACATGGATAATAAAAAAAATCCTATATATGACAGTAATTCGTTTGTCGAAGCATTGTTTTATGAGAATCGGATATGCATCAGGAACATAAATGCAACAGACACACTTTATGTGACATAAAACATATATAAAATGAATATTGAACATACATCAATGCGGTCATTGTATTTTAACTCAGTTTTTCAATACTTTTCCTCATTTTCCAGGATTTCAAAGACTACCGTTCAAAGAATAGCTTGAAGTCAGATAGGAAATACGAATCCACCAACGAGTCAGGTGGAGACAAGTTGAGAGCAACAGAAAATAAAGAAACACAAACTGTCCATACTGTCGATGCCTCTGTACAGACAGAAAATGAGAAAACAGTCAGCACCGACAAGTTGACAACATTGATGTTAGATGCATTAGCTAATGTACCAGGTACTATTATACAATATATATAACTTAACTTATTTCGTGTTTTTTTTTACTTTGATTTTTTTATTGCCGTTGTTGTTTGTTTTCTGAGATTGTGTAATAGTAATACTGATTATTTTCTTTATTTCATGATTTCAAAAACTAAAATCCCAATTCCAAAGGAGACTGAGATTGTGCCGTTTTTTAAAAATAAACCATTTGGTTTGCATAAGTAAACTTTTTGTAGCGCATTTTCTTTTGTCAAATACGGCAGTCGGTTTGTTTCTTGTTGAGGTATTTCAAGATATTTTTTTTATGTATTTAGCAAAAAAAAAACCGTTTTATTCCTTTTAATTTTTAGATCATGCAGTTGGTTATATAAAGGATTTTCTACAATTATCTCTGAAAGGAATAATCAATATTCATAGCACAAAGGTAAGATTTTGTTATACATATTAAAAAATAAGGACACCAAACAATATAAAAGATGAGTAAATTGTTAAGGAGTAGAATAGAAAAAGTAAAATATCAAAAATACCAAACTCTGGGGAAATTCATAACGGAAACTCCGTAATCAAATGGCAACACCAAAAGCTCAAACACACCAAACGACTGGCAGAAGTACTGTTGAGACATCGAACAAAAGAAACATATCACAACTGGAAGCACTAGTAGAAGAGTCTTAAATAGAAAGCAGTTAGTACTAAAATAAAGGCAACATAGGTATACCGCTGTTCGCAGTTGAGAAAAAACAAAAACAAATCCGGGTTACAAACTAAAACTGAGGGAAACACATCAACTATAAGAGGAGAACAACGACACCACAAAAAGGCTAAAATGTAACTAACACAGAAACACATTCTAGACTCTGTAATCGTGGCAAAATAGGAAGGAAAAGGGTTGTGATTTAAAAACATGTTGGCAACTATTCTCCTACATTTAAATTTCTAAACCCGTACTGCATTGCAATTTCTACCGCTTTAGTTATTGATGTCAAAATAAGACTTAACATACTTCTTTGGTCGTACCTTTGATTAGAGTATATGATCACATGAAGAGATCGTATGAAGCCTTTATACAGACCTCAACAACAACAAAATAAAAAAATAAAGCAGAATCTGCTATACATATAGGCGACAATACAATAGTATACCGGTGTTCAGAAGTCATAAATTGATTTACAGAAATAAATCAACAGAGTAAAAAGGAGGAGCAACGGGATTATCCGCAACCGACGCCAATTTTCTTTTTAATTAGACGTACCGTTTAGTACTAGAAAAAAAGGTCCATAATTTGAGATTAAATGTTGGAAGATGTGGTGTGAGTGCCAATGAGATAACTATCCATCCAAATAACAATTTATAAAAGTTGGCACTCACACCACATCTTCCAACATCTATATCTCAAATTATGGACCTTTTTTTCTAGTACAAAACGGTACGTCTAATTAAAAAGACAATTGGCGTTGGTGTGGACTAAGGCGACAATACAATAGTATACCGGTGTTCAGAAGTCATAAATTGATTTACAGAAATAAATCCATGTCCCATACTTAAACCGAGAGATACACCAACAGAGCAAAAAGGAGGAGCAACGGTGTACAATTCTAATCAAACTTGGGTAGCTTGAAGTAGATATATACTGTTATGTTTATTTAGGGAAAAGGGGGGCGAAAAGAGGAACTTTTAAACTTGTGTAAACGATATTGCCGTACAAAAATTGTCCATGAAATTCTGTGTATACTTAAATATTTCTTGAAACTGTGTTTTGTGGAAAAGTCTTTATATAGACTTTGTGACATCCAAAATTACATACAAAAATGTAGAAAAAATTTAAAACAACGTTTTGTTTTAAACTTAATAAAATGCTAGCATAATTTTTTTTGCGTTTGATTGGCATATATCCAACAACTCATTTAATTCATACAAATCTGTTGGTTGCATTTTAGACAAATCTGAATGACCAGCCATGTCAAAGATGCATTAGCAATGTATTCAGTAAACCAAACTATGACAACATTGATTTTGAAACGCGGATGGAACCAGTAGCTGCTAACATAATTGATGTTTGTACAAATCAAATGGAGAACATCGCACGAAACATCTTCGAAGAAATGATGTACGACCATTTCGACCATACTCATGAGTGGAACGAAAACCAGTTAGCCACGCCAATGCCACCAAGTACCAAATATTACGCACCAGGAAGCAACGTTTATGTGCCTAACTCTCAAAGAAGTGACTTTAATCCCACATGCATGTCACATCCTTCAGAATTTTCCTATTATACTACCATTGATGCCGTTCCATACAACTGGGCAGCCAATGCCCCAGACCAATATTCTGATTTGGCAGACGATGAGTATTTTAGAGAAAATCTGATAGTTCCCAAATTAGACCTTTCTTTTATGAATGAAAATCATCCTGTTAATTCTGACACAGAAAGTTCTATGTTGTCGCTCAGCACCTGCGAGTCAGAAGGTGCCTTCAAGAACTGGCTTAAAAGGAACGAAATGTATGAATCAGAAGACACAAGCAGTGCATCCTTGTCTATTTGTAACGTTCCAAGAGGTAAGAATAGTTCCAATGATAATGACGGTGTTTAAATGTGAAATGTAAAATGTGCCCTAAGGCTTATATTAATTATTCTAATTCTTCCTTGTCCTATACTATTTAATAGTATAAAAAGTTAGAGTGCGAAAACTAAAAGTATTCGGACGACGACGACGACACCAACGTGATAGCAATATACGACGAAATTTTTTTCAAAATTTGCGGTCGTATAAAAAATGATTTCTAATTTTACAATTATTTTCTGTCTTTAATTGATACTCGACTCGAAAGACACTATATAACAGTTTCTTGTTTTGCAAACAATTTTTCTTAGCTATTAAAAGACGAACACTTTTCAGTACTGTAACTTATCTCAATCAGTTTTTATCATGTTTTTTTTTCTCTGTTCGTGGTAATGATTTTTTTCCAGTAAGTATAGCTTGTTTATTATTTTTCAGAAGATACATTAAATGTAAAAGAACAGGCTGTTGTCAAACGAAGAATACTTGAAAGAGTAAATAAAAATATGATGCCAGACGACGAATCAGAAATTGATGAGATTTTTACCGAAAACGATAACTATAAGCAAGAAGAAACAAGAAGAAGTGACGTATCCATGGGTTTTATTAAGGCGGACATCGACTTAACATCAGCAGAAGTGAATGATTTTACAAAACCAAAAGGTAATTACATCGATATTTTAAAAAAATAATGCTTGTCCCCCCCCCCCCCCCCCTCATGTGAATACAAAATGATACATGTCATATACTAGTAGTTACTTTTTAAAGTTTAAAAAAATAAAAATATATTTACCATTTGAAAGAAGTACAAAAAAAAATCACAAAGTTAACTTTACCCTTTTTTTTAGAAATTCCCCGTGAAAAAATATTAATTATATTTTGCAGAGTCCCAAGATGTCCTTCAAGTTACTGAAACAAAAGATGAAGCACCAGAAGCAGGTATGGCAGGACATCAAGGTCATGATATTGAACCTGTTGACGAAAGACGGGTAATCAAAGCGGCTAAATGGGTTCTGGCTGTTGACACTTTCATGCAACAACAAAAAGAACAGAAAGAAAGCAATGAATTATGCAGGATCGAACACACGAGATATTTTGACTTAGGGTCAAGTCGTTCAAGTATGTCAAGCAGTACCAATATCGAACCCCCACCAATGATTACATCGGACACTTTCCAGGACAAACGAGACAGTTTAGGTACTATAATAGGAATTGCGGAATGCATCGAAGGTCAGCTAAATTCGGACACTTCTCAGGACAAAAGTGACAATTTAGGTACTAGCATAAGAGATAAGGAATGCTATGAAGAGCAGCTAAAATCGGACACTCCTCAGGACAAAAAAGACAATTTAGGTACTAGCATAAAAGATAATGAAGAGCAGCTAAAATTATCAGATACCATAGAAGACCATAAACAAATGAAAGAAATAGTTAACCAGAAAAGTAACATCTTGTCTAACAGTGATTGTGTCAGTTTAGATTCTTTGGATATAGACATAGCATCTATCTTGGGGAGTGATTTTGGTAAAGGCGAGGGAGATACCGTGTCTTTTAATGAAGCACCAAAACCTGTCGAACCAGTGGAAAAACCTTTATTTAGAAAACCACCTTTGCCACCCAATGCATATAAGAAACTACAAGCTTTTCTCAGAGAAAGGGCTAAACAAAAAGATATTGAGGATAGTGAAAGCGAAGAATCCACTGAAAGCACCAATAATGTAACCAATGCATATTTGAAACTACATGCTATTCTCAGAGAAAGGGCTAAACAAAAAGATATTGAGGATAGTGTAAGCGAAGAATCGACTGAAAGCACCAATAATGTAACTTCAAATAGAAAAAGAAGATGCGATGATGAATACAGTGATGATGAAACAGATAGCTCCACTTCAGACACAGATTGTACTGATAATTATTCTTATGAATCAGACTTTAGTGAAGAAACTTATGAGAGTGACAGTTTCTGTGGTAATGGTGAACCAGATAATGGAAACAACGAAATGAATGATATCACAAAGGACAGTAACATACAGCAAGGTTTAATAACACATGAAAACGTAAAAGGTTGGTTTACATATAACATATGGTTTTGGCTCTTTGGTTGGGTTATTGTTTGTTTAACCCATTCCCCAAAACTCAATCCCAGCCTTGCCTTTGTGATTTGGATCCTAGTGGTACAATTTCAGAAAGATCCATACACTAACACCAAATCCCAAAACTGTTGGAACCCCAACCTTCCTTTTGTGATTTCAAACCTTGTATTTAAATTTCATAGAGATCCATTCACTTAAACTAAAATTATTTGTCCAGAAACCAAGTGTCTTCGACAACGCGGACGACGACCAATACCGGTTTACGACCGCAAAATATGTTTGCTTGCGGTTGCATAATAAGACACAATATAGAAAACTAAAGCTTAGCAACACAATCCACATCAGGTGCTCCGGAAAGGTGACAGGATCTGCTCCACATGCGGCATTTACCGTTAAAATGAATATATTGTTCTTGGTACAGTAATCATTGAGATAATTTCTCACAAAAAAAATTAAAAGCATCTCATTGCATTAATGCATGAAACAAATTCTGAAGAAAAGCTTAACTAAAAGTGTCATATTTAAAACACATTTATTTCATTTGTTGTTTCAGGAAGCAAAGAAAGTTTGCAGGATATATACACACAGAAAGATTTTTCAACTCCCAAAGGTGATCTTTCCCCGGAGAATGAATATTCAGAAAAATTATCTGCCTCCCTGAAATTTGAAATTAAAAACAATGCAAATAAGCATGACATAAAAGAATCAAGCATGCAAATGCCAATAGAACAGTATAAACAGGCTTCCACTACAGAATCTCAATTTATTAGCAACATTGGGGGTGATGGAAACCCGGAGTTGTATGTCAAGAAAGAAAATTCGTTCAAACTGACTAAATACAAGAACGACAACGAACGTTGTACAGGCTTTACCGAACCGAGCACAACCAACCTGGTTGATATGGTAGCAAATGAAACTGAAATATCCAAATTCTCAAAAAGTCACAATAACACTGAAAGTGTTGACCAAAAAGTGTCATCAAACATGGATGTATCAAACACACCAATATCAACTAAAAGTCAGAGTGACAATGGTACGAGTGGATTGTCTGTAAGGCAAAGACGAATTGGACATAATAATCTTTTGAGAAAAAAATGAAGGTATGTTCTTTCCGAAATAGTCAATAGTTATCAAAGTTACCAGGGTTATAATTTAAATCGCCAGACGCCCGTTTTGTCTACATCAGACTCATCAGTGACACCCAGATCAAATAGTAATACAGCCAAACAAGTACAAAGTTAAAGAGCATTGATGACCACAGGCACTCGTCTAAGAAAAAACAAATCCTATATATCTTTACAAAGATATATAGGGTGAGGGAAATGGGGACGAGTGCCTGTGTTGATGACCCAAAATTTCAAAAAGTTGTGCCAAAAACAGCGAAGGTAATCTATTTCTGTGATAAGAAAATCCTTAGATTTTGAAAAGTTTTGTAACAGGAAATTTATAAAATAAAAATGACATATAGATTGATATTCATGTCAACATTCAACATAATTAAAAGATTATAATAAAAAAAATATGGTTTTAACCAACAAAAATCACAATGAACAATAAAAAAAAGATCGTTCAGTTAACAGCTAATCAAAACTTCGTCAATATTCTGTCAGGAAGGTTAACATCTTAAGCAATATAATCGTATTAGTCAATTTATACGAATTCAAAATCAAATCTTCTGTATAGAGATTATTTAATTTACGAGTTTTTCTCTTTCAAAGACAATACAAATCACGGAACATATTGATAAAATTAATCATGATATGTAATAGTATAAGCATAAAGTTTCTGACAATGCATGAAAATCAAACAAAATGCCAGTTTGTTTATCAAACACAAATATATAGTTGTGCAGACAATCTAAGAAGGACAAAATAAACTATATAATTCTATGTTGAAACACACAAAACCAAACTTTAAACTGAAAGCATTTCGGGCATTTACGTGATATTTGAATTCAGATCAGAATTAATCATTTAAGAATATCATCATTTTCTTTTCTATTTTATTTTTGCAACATTAATAATTTACAGATGAAAACAAAAAGAAAATGCTGATTCAACGGAAAAACAAACATCAATTTGATAAACCAGAAGCACAAGAAGCAGAAAAATACCAAAATTGTTACTGGCAGTGATGGTGTATCAACTGAGAGTTCTGCTTCATGGGCACCATGGCAAAAACATGAGATGGATCACAACATTTTATATGGCATATGCTTGTATGTCTTATGATACTGTAAGCCATTTGAGAGCATCCTGTTCTATACTCGGTAGTTTACTTGATTAACACTAAAATACAGTATATGACTCCTGGAGTTCCCCTACATTGGTATTACCCCCCCCCCCCCCCCACCCCCCTAAATTACTTTGTCAGGTATGGTCCTCAGAATGTATGTATTGTAGATCCCTTGTATTCGAGTGTTACTGAGCTACTATTGTTACAAATGGCTTCCCATAGTTTTTATGTTTGAACGTCATCCAGTATCTATTATTTCCATTAGTGCAAACGCATGTACTTTTAAATGTATCCAAGTTTGATAAAATAAAGTGACCTTTTTTCTGCAAACAGTTTTATTTGTTGAACTGCTGCAGAATATATTGTAATATAAAACATTTTTAATTTATTTTATTCAATGTTTACATAAAAAAGAAGATGTGGTATGATTGCCAAGGAGACAACTGTCCACAAGAGCCCAAAATGACACAGACATTTTACAACTATAGGTCACCCTACGGCCTTCAACAATGAGCAAATCCCATACTGCATAGTTAGCTATAAAAGGCCCTTATATGATAACGAGAAACAATTCAAAAGAGAAAACAAACAGCCTTACTTATATAAAAAAAAATGAACGAAAAACAAATATGTAACACATAAAACAATGACAACCCCTGATTTACAGGCTCCTGACTTGGGACAGGCACATACATAATTAATGTCGTCTATATTGTTTATTTTTTAATTAAGACATTTTTAAAAAAAATCCCCAAAGTGTTGTCCATCCTTGGACTAAAGAAATATCATTTTACTGTAGATTTAAACAAAAGTTCTGATTCAGGATAACTTAATAAAATTATATTGTATTTAATGATATGCAAGGAGGAAACAAGTATTAGCATTATTTTTTTGTGTTTATGTACATATTGTTATATAAAAAAAATCGTGATTCATTTTATTAAATTTTTGTCGATATTGTCGGTTTTTTTGTAATAAAAAGATGTTATAAACTTTTTTCAAGAGCGTTATTTATCCTTGGACTAACAAAGTATCAGTAAAGTATTAACTCAACGAAATAACTTATTCAAACATGCATCAAGATGCTTGTTTTCAGGAGTTGGAAATGGATATACACATAATGTAGGTCAGCGTTAAACCTTTAACAATGAACACAACCAATACATTATTGTAAGCTATTGTAGGCCTCCACATGACAAAGACGACGTGAAACAATTCAAATGAGAAAAATTAACGGATTGATGATAAAACAATGAAGGAAAAAAAATATGACAAATAAAAACCATCGAATTGCAAGATCCTGACTAGGACAGATATGCAAATAATTGCATTAATACACAAAAAAGAAATAATATGTCTGAATATAAAATCTATGAATGATACTGATTACATACATATGCACACATATGACACAAATAGTAAGTTTAATTTGCAAGAAAGTAAAGAAAGGGAAATGTTCAAATGGTAAAATTTATGAGAGTAAATTTTTGTATTTTATCCTAACTGTATAATGCATGTGTTTGTTAAATTTTATATTTCCTTTTTTGTGCTTCTTTGTTATATGTGTTTTGTTCTGATTTAGATTGTGACATTGTAATGATGGATGTATCCCTATATTGACAATTTAACCTATTTTGTCTGTTTTTTCATGCATCATTATAAATATAATGGAATTTTATGCGACTATCATACAAGTGAGAGGTTTGAAGCTATAAAACCAGGTTCAATCCACCATTTTCTACATTTGAGAATGCCTGTAACAAGTCAGGAATATGACATTTGTTATCCATTCATTTGATGTGTTTTATCATTTGATTTTGTCATTTGATTAGGGACTTTCCTTTTTGAATTTTCCTAGTTCAGTTTTTTTTTGTTATTTCAAATTTTGCTAAACCAAGGAAAACTAAAAAGTGTCTGTGGGAGAGCCTGTTGTGAATTGACCCAAGTCTGGACAAAAATGATACCACTTCAAATCTGGCTTGACTAAATTAGAGCATAAAATCTGAAGGGCAGTCGAAATCCTTGGTGTAAAAGACATGGTCATATCCGACATATCCCTACAAATACAATAAACTAGACTCTGAAACCATTCAGAGGGGTTGCCTGAAGAAAGCTCCTTAAAAATCATAGCATTTCCTTATGTGCTACCAACACTGTCATTATCTGAAGAAGCACATTGGTCTTCCAGAAAGTCAGCTTCTTGGCTTCTGGATGCCAAGGAAACAGAATCATCTTTCACCAGGTGTCTTAGCGGTCTAGGACAGTCCTGAGTTTTTTTCATTTGAAAAATAATATACACAAATAGACATTAATATAAAAGAATTGCATTTTATTTTTCATTTTTAACAATGCAAAATATAATATTTTCATAGATATTGTCTTCATAAAAATGCTTAACAATAGGAATTGAATTCATTTACATTGTAGTCAACTTACAACCACTATTTACATATCATAAATATTTGACTACTAACAATACAGCACCAGTTACTGCTTCTGTTTGGTATGTCTGTCTACTTTGGGTTGAATAAGACAAAATATTTAGCAAACATGGTAAATATGTTTCATGATTCATTGCTGTTTACAATGTTTGATTGAAGATTCAAGGGATATTTGACCTTAATTATTAAATTACCCGGTATATTTAGATATATAAATGTGATATGATCATGAATTTTGTTTACATCTGGACTTTGTAGTGTTTATCACCACTTTTAACACTCTTTGCTCTATCATGGCAAACAGATTATCTTGGAGGAGGAGGCTGTAAAGCCTAAATATCACCATTGACCTTGGGCAGGAAATTGGCAACCCTCGTCAATTAAGATCATAGTCAAACACAGACAAGCAGGATTCAAACTCACAAAGTTCACTTATTCAGACTGCACTTTCATTGGGCCAGGTTATTAATGTTCTCACATAGCAACAATATTATAATGACTCATTATTCTAGTTAACCAGACTTTGCAGTACAAGAATCAAAGAGCTGAAAGCTCTGAAGAAAAATGACGCCACTGTCTCTAATATTGGGATAGTTTTTATGCAAGTCTTGATTTTCACATACCGTAATAAGTTTAACAATGCAACATGTATCGTGAGCATATAATTGATATTCGTATATGTGTGTGTGTGTGAAGTGAAGGTGACAACTGGCTGGTTTTTTAAGACAAATGAATAGGTCAAGACTAGCTGAATTGTACAAATAAATACCGTAGAAAGGCTTGTATATTTCTCACTGGTACATAGTCTGAATCTGGGTCCGTTCGCTTCCATTCACGTTTGCGCCCACTCATTTTCACCCCTTTCACTTTCACACCCTACATGTTCGCACCCAATCTTAATTGGTTTTGTGTTTAATAACTCTGTAAGCAAGTGTTTTCTTATAAGTATAATTGTTGTCATTGTCTCAAAATAAAGTGAGACAGCAATTTTTTTTTGTGTTGAATAAATCTTAATCATGTTTTGGATAAGGTATTGCTAAAAATAATAATAATCCTTTCTAAATAAAGTAGTATTTTGTCAACGTTTTATTTTGTGTTGAATAACTCTTAATCATGTTTTGGTTAGTGTATTGCTATAACTTGTTTCATTGACTTGTTTCAAAATGAAGTGAGATTCTGACTATAGTTGTTTGTTTCTGCGTGTTGAATAAATTTAATCATGTTTTGGTTATATTAGTGGATTGCTATATTTTGGTTTCTATGTTTTATTGTTTCGTTGTTTCAGATCAATGGGACCAAGCTGTTAAAAACAATTATCTTTTGTGTTACTTCCTTTAAAATCTTCAATGTTTTGCTCATACCAAGCTATAAATACATTCAGTATTTACACCAAAGCAATTTAAAACAACAACCATGATTTTCCAATTATTCAACTTGAATTTGAATTAAAATTGGGCGCGAATGAGTAGAGTGTGAATGTGCGAACGTGTAGGGTGCAAAAATGTATTGGGCACAAACAGACCTGATACCACAAAGTCTGAACCCCCTTCTCCCACAAAATATTAAGTAAATAATCTTTTTGTTACTGCTATCAAAGGTCTAATGAAACTCAGATAGTTTCAAACATTTGTCAAAGAATTCTAGTTTGAAATTCTAATTGACTTGTTTTTACAATTACACAAATTGTCTAATTGTTAAAACAACAGCTTTGGTAAGGGCTTCGTTGTTTACCTTTATACACTACATATTCACTTTCGTTTCATGGTTTACCAAAATACACAACAACATATTCACTATGTACTTGGTAACAGTAATTAATTAATTGAATAGAAAATATTATAACAAATATTATTGGATGCCGAATTGACGTCAAATAGGTGCCGATTTGACTAGATGCCAATTTAACCAGGTGCCGACTTGACTTGTACGTTTCAATTCCTCTGCGATCGTTTGCGGTATTTTCTTGAGAAAACCTATTTTCCATCATCAAAGAGAAGAAGAAACTGCTTTAAAATGATTCTGGAACGCTTCATGATTGTTAAAATAAGTTTAATTCACTCAAAAACAATTTTAAAACTTGCGATTAAACAGGAAGTTTCCAAAGCACGTGTAAAAGAAGAAATTAACCGGTGAGAGTGGAAATCCGTATATGACAGATATCCCTATAGTACGACTTTGAAAGTAAAACAGTTCAATCCTTTTGTAAAACAATCTTTAATATACCTATCACATTAATGTTTGAAGGGTCTTAAGCTTATTCAAACCATATAAGTCGGTATGAAACACCAAAACGGAATGAACAATAACCGATTACGTTTTGTAGTTTACAAATTCTAAAACTGGTTCCCGTCAAATTACAACAATTTGTTCGAGTGTAGTGGAATACAAGCAAAAACCAGTGTAAACTGGGTCCTGGCTGATTTAATACTACACAATGATGCATAATGATAACACAAGCAGATTCCAGTTTGTATGGAAAATAGGAAATACGAAACCAAGCGCGGTAGGCAGAGAAATGTAATGAAGTTCAGGTCGGCAGTTATGGAACAATGACTGCGTCATTTTCCAAAAACAAAGGATATAGGGTATCCATCTATGACACAAAATCAGTTCATGATCAGCCAAAAAAATATGCAAACAAAAAGCAAAGGAACAGTGCTTTTATTGATGTTCTTCATCTCAGTCACAGTGAGGCCTGCATGTTTCACCTAGAAACACCAAAGCTCTAATGACTTTTTACTATGCTTTGGATACACAACATACACTGTAACAGGCAGATCTTAACATAAACATTGGGCTAAATGATGGTAATTATTCAATCCCACAAACAACAACAAAAAAATTCTAGTAAAATTTTTGACAGCTTTACTTCATAATAATATCGCCAGGATTTTTATGAAGGTTAACATTTACAGTAAACAGGTAAGGTAAGATTTACAAAATTCATTTGTTTACAGTATTCTAATAAAATGTCATTTTAATCATTGTTTTTATCTTATGGTCTTCACATGAATGAAGTCTCTTGGAATGTAAGTTTACATAAAATAATCTTTATTGCACAATATATCACAGTCAATATCACTTTTCATGCCATCAATTCTTCCATTTTATACTCTGTAAATAAAAAGAAAAATCCTTTGAAAATCTGATATCTGTTGACAAGAAAGTAGCAACTGCTGTCCAATAAAACTAGCAAAGTTCGTTGACAAAATAAAATGTTAAAAAAACTGTTAAAAAAACTATACGTTTACTCTATTTATAATTGCCATTTCATTGTTGTTATACAATGGTATGTCCTTTAGGAAACATGAGACTTTACATTGATAATTAAAGCTTGTGTTACATAAAGAAATATTGATCTTTAAACCTGTTCATCAAGTTATTTGACAGAGGCGGATTTAAGGTAGGAGGGAGATCCCCCTTTTTAAGCTACATATATGTTTTTTTAATGTATACACTTTTTACAAAGAACACTTCTAACATCCCTTGGTGGGCCCCCTTATTACAATCCTTGATCCAATGTATAATCTGACTTGTTAACTGTATCAAATTGCATGCTGAAATTGTAAATAGAATAAGTTTGAGCAAAATCTTTGTTCCCTTACAATGAATAGAAAAATTAATATTTTGTAGAAGTTATTTGGTGTGTTACAAAAACTTACAGAATTATTAAGAGCTGCAGCAGCACTTCTTGCCTCTATTGTTCCTGGCTGTAATTTTCTTCCATAAAACTCTAATTGTGCACGATCTTTCATGGATGCTAGTGTCTAAAATAAAATATCATTGTCAGGAGGGGTAGTCTTTGCAGGTAATTGCATACCAGATTTTTGACTAGAAACTATTAAGGGGATCAGACATTTATTATTATTTTTGGGTTTCAATGGCTCTCCATACATTTAGAGGTCAACTAAATGTAATGTATTTCGACATTGATATGTTCCCACATCCCAAGACTGTTAATTGCAATTTTTTTTACATTGAAGGTAGTTCAGGTTTCTTTTTATAAGAATCCCTTCTGGTCATATGTTGCAAAATTAATTTTGTAGTTAAAAAATAATTTACCAATTATATTTCAATTTACAACATAAACATCTAAAATTTGAAATTTACAGATTGAGCAATAAAAACCTATAAGTGTCTCTAAAAGTGTATTCAAAATTCTATCTTGTAATCTTGTATATTCATCAAGTTAAAAAATAAATAATGATTTATTTGTTAAGTTACTTACCTCAATAACGACATTATGACATTTAAATTTTTTAGCCAGTTCTAATCTTTTCTCTGTATTATCAATCAACTTCAAATATTTTGTAAGAACCTGTAAGAAGAAATGGCTAAATGTTACATTATGCAAATTTTTATCATTGAGTAATCTATAGGCACATTATGCAGGCATTGAGAGTATCTACAAAGGGATTTGAAACCCACTTACTTACATCAGCCCTTCTGCAACAAAACTTAATTCTTTTGAATTGTAAATGAAATGAATAATGAAACTCTATGGCATGAATGTACTATTTTTTAAAAAGACAATTATTATTTTTAGCCATCCAAATTAGCTAATTCATCACATTATCAAAATTTTTAAAATTTTTAAATCTGTGAATTAACTTCACAAATAATCTTTCAGACAAAATTCAGATGCTCTTTCCTTTTTACATAACTTCTTAATTGCTGCAATGGATGAATAAGTAATGATAGCTAAGTACTTTACCTCTAATGGAGGATTACACTGGTTGAGTATCTGACACACCCGGTCAAAACCAATCACAGCTCGTGCTTTAGTACCACCAAACCAACCCTATAATAATCATGATATTACTAACAAAGCATGAAAAAGCAGAAGTTCATAAAATAAAATAAAAAATTTAGTATTACCTTTAATAATAATATATATCATTTCCGAATTCTGTAGATTCATTTATTCTGTGGATTGCTGAAAACTTGCACTTTTGAGTATATTTGTTTTCATGGATTTGCCTATCTCTGTATACAATTTCTATTGAAAATATGTTATTCATTGAACATCTGAATTTCCATAAATTAAAACAAAGCAATCTGAAGAATGTACCTTACAAAAATTTTATGGGTAAATGTAACTTGCATACTCCTTTAACTTATCTTATATCAAAGTTCTCATATGATGGCATTGTAAACCCTTTCATTAACCTCATAGTCATGAAATATTATTCATAATTACCTTTTTACTATTATAACAGTTCAATTATTATTAAGAGCATACCAAATGGTCCGAGACCACCATTGTCGTCCCTTGATTATTGTTGTTCACAAATATAGTCCCTAGTGTCAGGGTTTTAGCTAGGATTTTGAGGGCTTTAGTCACTTTTGCGCCTGATAAAAATCAGCCTTATTTTTTTATAAAGCAAGGGATCTAGGATGTTTATCAAACTACCTATACATATATGTCAAAGTCCTTCAAGGACTAGTCTAGGATCTTTGAAGACTTTAGGATTGCTAATGTAGGCAGTTATTTGCAATATTGAATGAATTGACTGATGTGATGCTAAGATATGAAGATAAGAACAGGGATCTGGTAATATGGTCAAAACTTCACTTCAGTTATTTTCAGGGCACACCCCTTATCAACAAAAGTTGGGTGCCTTTATTTTTAACCACTGCACAAATGAACTTGTAACGACTTTTTCACTTCACAATCATTTATATCCTTGAAAATACGTTTTAACATCTATTTGGAATCAATTTCTTTAATATTGGATAGAAGGATCTGCATCTATACTTAATGGGACAATTCTAATGACTGTAGACTGTAGATCACGTTTACTTTCGATTCTTAAACGAAATGAAATGAAAACGGGAAGTGACAATTGAATAATAATTTTAGAATAAAACCGGATTCATCTACGAACTTTTACGCATGCGCAATGCATTGAACAGGAAGCACCTGTTTGCAAGTGAAAATATTTAAGTTTTGAATAAAGTTCATTCTTTTTAATCGAAGTTGTCGAAAGTTTTTGATGAATATATTTATATAAAGTATGACGGAAATACGTTGAAATGACGAAACTACGACAAGCAAACTGCAAATTATAATCCTAAGGGAAATATTGAAATTAAAATAAAGTTGAAATGTCCGGGAAGTTTATCAATTTTGTTCAAATGACGAAAATACGACTGAACTGTGAGAAATGATTAAAATGAAATGCTGACTGACTGATTTAACTTAAATAGATTATTATGATGGTCATTTATGAGGTTTTATAATGATAATTAAGGGATTAGTGACCCATCTGATTGGCGATTATAAGCGGATTACTTGTCATCACAACTTTTAACACCTTTGGTAAACGTTAATTACCTGAGGGCCATAAACTTGTCAGAATCATAAAGACAGGTAGAATTCAAGTAATTTGATGTGTAAATACTTTTACACTTTCCAAATTTAAGTGACGAAATTGATATGAAATATTTTCGTCATTTCGAAAACCTTTTCGTAAAATACGAAAGTGACGAGCGCTAGCAAAATCACTGCCTAGTGTTGACAGTGGGTTTACTTGCCATTAATTTTTATACCCCTTCCAAATTTATTTCTCCATGTTCAATGCCTCAAATTGCAAGTAGGGGGATGAAATTACACTGTAAAAAAATTTGGGTCCAGAATTTTAAAGGAACGTAGTGATTTGGTCCAGCTGATAAAAGGTTGAAAATGAGCACTTCCGATGCTGTCAAAAGATTTCAAGACGCCCCAAACATAAAATTGTCCATATTTTGAGTTAGAGGCGATGAAGTTTTCTATAAATTTGATATAATTTGTCCCAAAAGTAGTACAACACACTGTAAAAGTTTCTTTGAGAAAGCGCAGGTGGGATTTTTTTTATTTTCATTTATGTTCTAAAAGAAATGCACTACGAATTAATTGTGTTCTCGGACCAAATGGTAAACTTTTATGGTAATCAGTACATAGATTTATGTTAAGAGTTTAATTACCTTAGTTGTAAGTAATTCGTCTACACTATTCCACTGTTTTAACCTAGCTCTGGCAGATAAAGCCGTCCATACAAATTGTTTATCTGTCAACTAAAATAAAACTATTTGGTTTGAATTTTGACCAATAAATATTAAAAAGGTTAATAGAGTGTTGAGATGTATAGGAAAGCTGACCATGCAACATTTACAACAATGCAACCGCTAGTTATTAGTTTTATAAGGGGTCATATATCAAAATAATTTAAAAACTTTGTTTCAAACTTTAAAATTCTTAAGAAATAGGGAAAATAAAATCTTTCCTTTTATACTAATAGGAAAGCTGTCTTACCTGGTGTTGTTTTCTAATTGCTTCTGGACATGCCAAATGATTCTGAAAGACACAAAAATATTTGTTTCATCAAGCAAAAAACTCAAACAATTTCTTCGAAGAAACCTGACTGTACTTACAAACACTCATTTCAAGAAACGATTGATCTTATATAATTTAAAAATTACTCAAATTCTGAATAAATTCATAGTCATCATGGACACTTTTATTTTTATAGTACAATGTTATGATCATTTTTTGTAATTTGTGTAAAACTTTTTTTGGTGGGAATTCAAATTCATCGGTTTTAAGATTTACTCATCTGGAATCTACTAAAACATTTACTCCTTGTACTTTTGGTCGCATGTTCTCATATCTTTATAAAGGTAAATAATCAATTACTCCTACATGGTTTATTTTTTGCAAAGATTTTCCAGATTTAAGGTGTGAAGTTTTATACTGGAAGCTTTCTTTCTTTTATTTATACCTTCTTCTGAACGTCAGCTCAATATCCTGAACATGAGGGATTTTTTTTCACAATTATATTCTAAATGCAAAATGAGCCAAAATCAGCTGCTAACATTTTTTTATCTAAAGTTTCCAATGTATTATTAAAACAATACAAATTAATTTGGCTGTCACTTACCTCCCCTTCTGAGGAATGATAAAAACAACAATAGTAAAGTGTGGTAACAGCTGACATGTTAAGTATAGAAGCTTTACGTGGATATTGCTTAAACATCATTACTGTTCCACTTAATTCTGCTTTCCTATCAGAATCCTGAAATGTAAACCATAAATAAGATGCTTTGTGAGATATTGCTCACTGACCCATACTCTTAAATCAACTCAAAACAGTGCATAATCAAAGCGCGAAAGCGCTGTAAAGGCAGTTAATTACAGGTTGTGTGTATTTCTAGTCCAGTTATATCATTATCTTCCATAGAACAGAGGTGGTATGTAGAATTTAAGATTTAGAGTTCTTTTGTACCTTAGTTCACCTATATCTATAGTCTACTGTTTACAGTATATTTTCTGTTCCTCGCCATGAAATGCATTTTTAGCCATGGCCTTGTCAGTTTGCTTTAAATTTATGAGTTTGACTGTCCCTTTGGTGACTTTCGTCCCTCTTCTTTAGACATCTAAGAACTTTTCCTTTTCAATATAAATAGACTATTTTTAATTATTGATTGTATAGGCATATTCTATGACTCCCATAAAAAATAGTTCACAAAGATTGACTAGTCTCTGTACTGTGTGTATAGCAAGAACATCAAGTAACATAATGGTAAATGTACATAGTAACATGTCAACTTTTTTGATGACCATACCTGCCAACTGTCAGTATTTGCAGAGTATTTCCCCCATCGAGCTTGAGGCTCCCAAATGGAAATTTTGTAAGAGCAATTTTGTCGACTATTTAAAGAAAACAATTTATTCAACAATGGCTATAAGCTTGTTAATGCAAGAAGAAGCCAAAAACCACATTAGAATATATTTGAAGGGAATCCATGACAATCGCCCCATTAGCAAATAGCCCCACTTTTTCACTAACTCGCCCCACTTTAAAAAAAAACCTGCCCCAACCTGGATTACCAAATCCCCCCACTTGTGAACTGTGTTAAATCCCTTAAATATTACTCCTGCCAACTCGCCCCACCTAATAGAAAACGATACTATCTAGATAAATATATTATTAACCAGGAAGAATTTAGTAATGCCAACTCGCCCCACTTATGTAAAAAGTTGTTCTCCCGTTGTATCATGTGTATATAAGTTAAATTCTGTTAATATTACTCCTGCCAACTGGTCCCACCTAATGGAAATCGGTGAAATCTAGATAAATATATTATTAACCAGGATGAATTTAGTAATGCCAACTCGCCCCACGTATGGAAAAAGATGTTATCCCATTGAATATAAGTTCAATTCCTTATATTGCATTATGATACAATTAACAGGTTTCTTTTCAATTGTTATGCAAATAACTAAGCTTCAAAACTTACATTTATTCTTCAGTATATATCAATAATAGTAATTAAATTAATTTTCGGTTTGTTTGTATTCTGTGTAGATTAGTTTTCATTAAAGTGGTGCGAGTTTTTATTTTTAATTATATATATATATATATATTAATCTAAAAATTACCGTTTTTTTATAAGTAGGGCGAGTTGGCAGGAGTAATATTAAACAGGGTTCTCGCTAAGGCGAGTCCATGAGTCCTGGACTCAACAAAATCTGTCTGGACTCACCATTTTCAAAACTGGTGAGTCCACAAATACATCAATATTGAAATATTTTGTATAAAAACTGAACACAGTTACCATGACTCACCGTGGCCAAAAATGACGAGTCCCTGGACTCGCCTTCAAAAATCCTTAGCGAGAACCCTGATTTAAAATGATTTAACCAATTTCACATGTGGGGCGAGTTGGCAGGAGTAATATTAAACATGATATAACCAATTTCACATGTGGGGTGATTTGATAAATCAGTTTGTGGTGTTTTTTTAAAAAGTGGGCCGATTAGCCAGTGGGGCGACTTGTCCTGCTTCGATTTGAAGCCCCCCTTGAAGGTTTTGTATGACTATATGAACCATCTTTCACATAAAACCCCCATGTACATTTTGAAAAGTTGGCAGATATGTTTCTAACTCCAGGCAAAATCTACCGGTATGAATGAAAAAGAAGTTTTCAATTAAGGCTCTGTGGCCATAACAGCTGTCTCATTAGCATTTTAACCACTTCCCATATTTGCAATTAAAACAATAGAAGAAAATTATTCAACGCAAAAACAAAACTTACTTGTAAATATGAAATTCTCTTTACGGTATGAGTTTTTCTCCTTGTTTGAGATTGTACAGTAGTACCTGTAACTGCTTATACCTATTTCGTATTCACTTTTGCTTGATAAACTCACTAAATATCATATACATTGTACCACATCTCCTTATTTTTATATGCATTCCAATAACATGAACAATTGTAATTCAATTCTATATACCAAAGCAAAATGAACTGCACCACTTTCATTCACTAGTATGCATCTTTTGGCAAAATACAAGACTTTGTTCTTAGATGACACAATTAATATAATATATATTTATTGATAAAAAAATAAAATTTAGTATACAACTCTTTAACAGTATAAAAAAAGCACAGCTGTGTCATAAATTGTGAAATCTGTGCTGAAAACATAGACATTGATGGTATTTGAGTAATTCCATATGTGAAGCTCAACATTAGCTCGTCAGTTGGTGGTGGACAGTTATAGTTCCTTTCTGCAGGCTAGGATGACTGACTTTTCAGGAAAACCAATTTCACAAATCAAAACTTTCCTCTAGCATGTCTAGATTTCTCCTACAATATTCATCCAGTTTAGTTCTTTTGTTTTAATTGGACACCGTCCTGATTTTTAATTTTGCAAACCATTCAGTCTCTCGCTTGCAAATGGTGCATGAAAATAGGATGGGTATGGCAGTAGACAAGTCCCTTTAAAGTGGGTTTGTGCCCTGAAAAAAAAGTTTTATAACTTAAGTTTAATTGAAACTTGTGCAACACATATACCTAAATAACTATATAACATAGAAGAGAGCATCATTCGTGTCAATGTTTTGTTCCTGTTTACATTGTCATTGATATTTTTTCAGAAAGCCTGAGGCATAGCTCATGAATTCCTGTCATTAGACATTACATCCTAAACTAACATAATTACTGCTAGAATGATTATCAGTATGATATACGTATACTATCATTGTACAGCCCAAGTCTTCAGTATATATAATTGTTGCATTCATTCACTCCTGTGTTCAGTCGTTCAAAAATTTCTAAACATCAACAAATGAACTTTAATAACAACAAGAAAACACTAGAAAAGATACGTACATACAACCCGTGTTTAAGTGTATTTGAAAAAAAAAAAAATCCGGTTAAACGATGTAAAAAGGAGAAATATATCTGGTTAAACGATGTATAAAGGAGGAAAAATTGTAGATATTGCATTACGATGCGTTCTACCTAATAGCACGTGGATATGTTTACATATTTAGACTTGACCCAGTATGTCACCGCCGTCGTTTAAACACTTGACTACAGTCGTGTATAAGCTAGACAATAAAAAGCTTAAGCCTGTACTATTTGTGTGAAGTAAATGTGTTTGTTCTGTACATTTAAATTGTTTTACCTGATAGCAAGAACGTATATATCTATCCGTTCCCTTCTCAATTCACTTTGTCAAATTCGTCGAGCTTCTTCAAAACATACGTATTACTGCGCCCCGAAGTGAAAAAAATATGAGAAATCCTCGTAAAATAATGCTATTTTCAATTTTGTGGAATCCATTTTGTTATATTAATTATACAAAGATAAAAAAAAGTTACGATTAATTATGAATTTGCATATCATTATACGGAACGTTTATGGACTATTTTTTAAGTCGGTCATTTTGGCGGTAAATCATGTACACATACACACGTAGATTGGCTGGTACCCGATTGTAATGTTACACATCAAATATATCAAATAGCTCATACCCGGAACGTAGTACCGGTAACCAGGATAATACGTAGAAAACATACATAACTAATACCGAAATATACGGTTTCTCGTTCATAAACCGAATTCCGCTTTGAATTATAGAAGATGCAATATTAATCATGTTCAGTCGACTTTTCATTGTTATATCAACGTCTGAACTAATTAAAGAATCTTTAGATGTCAGATAACACTTGGAAATTGACCCGACCTCTTTCCACACGGAATATACAAATAATGATAGTTTGTAGTCAGGTTGACTGCTTATAATGCAAAATACACACTTTTAACAAGTTCTATAAAACGAACAATACACACTGGTCGTTTCTTTAGTCCCCAATGTAAATGAAAGAAACAAAAACCATATCATACCATACAAAGAAGAGGAGAAATTCGAACATTTCCGGATCTATATCTGGCCAAAAGACCCCCAGCATGGATTGCGTATGAAAAGATGAACCTCATGACTTAAAAGTCAGGCCTTAAAGCACTGCCTTTAAAAAAATCAGAGATAACAGGCTTAAACTTTTGTATGCCAGACTTGCGTTTCGTCATTTTAAGAATATATATCATGTATCACTGTAATACAGGAATACACACATTGAAATGTATAACTTGCTTAATTGATGATAGCTGAATAATTATAGGTAAATGTCTCTAAATACAATTAAAATCATCATACAACTTAACTCTTATTTACCTCTATTGGTCTTTGTCTTTCTAATAATGCTATGTGTTCCTGTAACAATGGTGTTTCAGATGATAGCTGTGGATTAGCTGAGAAGTGTGCTCTGAAATATATAATTCAATATTTACACCAAATTAAATAGAAGTAACAATTTGAGTAACTTATCAAATGACTATTATACATTGATCAAGAACCCATGAAAGTAAACCTAAAAACTCTAGAAAATACAATGATTTCTTTTAAAAAGATAAAATGATCAAAGCAGCTGAAAGATCACTTAACCATGCAAAATTAATTTTGAATGTTTTTTTTCTTCTGGTGATGGACTTTAATTTACCATGAAAATGAAGTGAAGGGCAACTGACATAAACCACTTTCAACATGAGACAACCATGTTTGATATATGGTTTGTATAGATCAATTATTAAAAAATATTTTCTTTTTACAAATAGTTTTAAGAACGCTTTCACAGTTGCAAAATAAGCATATATATATTTTATGGCATCAGCAACATTTGCAGTTAAGACAAGAAGGCTATTCCATCTATTCTGATCTGTGCATTTCTCAATTAACCTTCAAGAGGAACACTCGGAGCTAAAAATAGCTATAAATGGATCTGCTGAGGTATTGAGTGAGTTCCATGAGATTGGAAAAATAACATGGAAAAGTAAAATAATAAGCAAGAGGTAAATATTTGAGTATAGCTATATTGTAAGTTTTTGTAGAATAAAAACGTTTTAATGAACAATTATCACAATATTTTGTGTTGTATATTAGTGATAACTTAGATGATAGTTTTATGTATTTTTAAATTCAGCATTTTTTTCTAAATTTGAAGAACATGCTGGCCTGGCATTTTATTTTTAAATGGCTTGAATATAACTAGACATTAATTCAATTTTGTCTAGATACCTTTGAAATGAAAACCACCTCATGAAGACCTGTCTACAGCAGAATGCATTGAGTGTTTAGCTAAAGGTAATATCTTTGGTTTGCTGGCTAGCTAGCTGAGCTGTGTAAGTTAGGTTTATTAATCTCCTTTAAGGAGGCTCTGTGTCTTCCTCCATCTTGGATTTTGAATAAGCAGACATCTTTGGTCTATATATTTGGTGAAATATGCAAATTTTTAGAGTTTTATGTAATTTTTGTACAAGACTTTTGAATGATATAGAAAATTGTATGTTTAAACATAATTGCAGTTGTAATTTTGCAAAAACACTTTGTTTCTGTTTCATTAGATTTATCAAAATTTACCAAATAAGGGGAGATGACTCCTATAAAGTAGTTTTTACAATAGAAAGTGTTATGAATTTACCTATTTCAATATGTAGCAAGAAAACAAGTTCAGTGACCCCTAAAGCTTCATTTTGACAAGTTATCAAAAAATTCTGTCAGTTTTAATTAAGACGCCCTAGCCACCTTAAGAGTAAACTAGTCTGTCAGATAACTAATCTGAGATTTTAATAGGTACTTATTTGCTTGGATTTAATGATAAGTCAAAACTCATGTGAAAACTGAACATAAACTTTGAAGTATTGAAATATTCAAATAAATATTTGAAAGTCTGAAATATGAGTAAAACTCAATTTATAGTATTGAGTAAAATTCTCATGAGAAGAAGTGTGTCAATAAATTAAATATTGTAACAATTATAAATCATAGCCAACTGATAGAAATCTATTAGAAATGATAAAATTTGGAAGAACTACAGGCAGCGTTCTTTCAAGTGCATCATAACATACCTGTCGAAATTGTGATCCTGTGCATGATATTAGGGGTTTATCGGTACTTGGAATGTTAAAATGATTCTTACCTAATGATTCTATGTAAAATATAATTTAAAACATTTGCTATCTATTAAATCGGAGAAACCAGTGTGATTTTACCTTTTTTTTTTATCATAATCATGATTGTTATATCAAACATAGTAACTCACTGTTAGAGCATTCAGGATTTCAATCTAAAATTTACTGCTTAATTCAAGTCAGTATTTTAAATTCTTATTTGAATACAGCTTATAATTACTGATAGAACAAAAACTCTTGCTATTAGTAAAATCAAAAGGCGTACCCTATTCATTTGTATATTAAGCATAATTAAACCATTATGGGAAGAACAAAATACTCACCTTAAACACATATCCAATGATTTTAGTTTAGCACCTGCATCACTTATAGAAACTGCTTGCTTATACTTCAACATCTGTTAATTAAAAGGAAATAATACAATTGTTTACAAATTCCAACACACAATGAAAGAACAACTAATCAATACTTTTCCACATTTATAAACCTGAACTTAATATTGTGATGGATTGAAAATAAGTTAAAAAGCTGTTTTTTGATTTTCATCAGTTCAACAATTACTGAAAACTTAAAAAAATCTTTTTAGTAATAAAACTGTCTTGTATTATAGTGTTCAGAATTTCAGAATGTAACTCCTTTACGGTATTTCTGTATATGCCATTGAAACAAATCTATATCTTTTCAGATCAACTTGTTTTTTCATGAGATGGAAAAGTTCCTTTTTATGAAGATTCCATAAATTTTGTGTATTATTGTTTGTCTGGTGGTCTTTTTCTTTTTTAGCCATGGGGTTGTAGTTTATTTTTGACTTATGAGTTTGAATGTTCCTCTATTGTCTGCAGATTCTCTTTTAAGCTAAGGCCATTAGTTAAACCAATGACCAATAGCTTTTGATTAATTCTTAAGGAAAGGGGC
This sequence comes from Mytilus trossulus, assembly GCF_036588685.1. Classification (NCBI taxonomy): domain Eukaryota; kingdom Metazoa; phylum Mollusca; class Bivalvia; order Mytilida; family Mytilidae; genus Mytilus; species Mytilus trossulus. Next base: position 38,008,143 of record NC_086375.1, read on the forward strand.
TGATGAAATAGTTTTCTAGTTGATTTTTTTTAAATATCACTGCAAAAAGGTATTTGTTGAACAAATTAAATGAGTGTCATAAAAAAAAAAAATCCATAAGAACTAATAAAATAATAGAGCTATAAATCCAATAATATTTTTTTTTATTTTAGGCCACACCAATTTGATTCCTTGTTCGACGGACCCGCCCGCACCTATTTTTTTCAAAACAGAATTTTTTTATTTTTATTATATTCCCGCTTCCCGCATCCGGAAATGAAATCATGTCCATTTCCCGCACTGTTTTTTTGTAAATATTATAAAAAGATCGCAACATTTGTTTATAAAATCTCAGTCTAGCCTTTATATAACGATTTTAAACCTATCAGTACCCCCACAACACTGTAAATATCTGCGAGAATATTTGTTTCAGCATGAAACCAATTTATTTCACCTGGAGTGCTCCGATATAACCGGAAATACCAGTACAGAACAAAACGTTAGTTTCTTTCCCCCTAACTTGTATTCCCTAAAAAAAATGTTCGTTGTTAAAATAAAGTACAAAGAACTTCTGAAGGATTTGCCTTCAACTGCAATTATAATGTATGGTGACGATCATACCCGCTGCAGGTTTGTGCAAGGACCTGTCGTTCAGCCGTTATCGTTTGTTGATGTGGTTCATTGGTATTTTACCGTTTGGAAATATAAATTAGATCGTTGGTTTTCCTGTTCGAATTGTGTACAAAACTAAGTTGTGGTCCATTAAAGGTTGCTGATTGGTCGGGATAAAAGCTCTGTGTAAAAGGCCGTACTTTGACATATGTTTGTTATTATCAGGTTGGGAACAACCTTCCCTCAGACAAGTGGCCTTGAAGGGGTCATTTTACCATGTTTACTGAAGTAGAAAAGAAAATAGAAATACTAAGGATTTGTATAGTGCTACTATACAAAACCTTTGACAACTTAGAATGTTTTACTCAAAAAGAGGAGAAATACATTATATTTTAAACAACTTTTCTAAAAGAGGGATGGGTCCACATATTTTGAATAATATTAAACTGTTAAAGTAAATGCGTTATAAACATGGTTAAAGTCCAGGAATATTACAAAATTCTTGGGCACGTTTTGACCATTTAATACCAAATATTATAGTTCTTTGGGGAAATATTAGCCCTTTTGTACTTAAAGTGTTTTTACAAAAAAAAAATAATTATAACTTATATTATGACCCCTCATAAAAGGGATATTCATAACATTAAGGGGTTGTTCTGAACCTGATTATGACTTGGATGAAGAATTGTCTCATTGTCAGTCACACATACATAGACCAGATTTAATTATTCAATTATTTCTTGTTGAACAGCATGAACAGGGGAAAAATATTTCATAAATTAAAGAAATGTCAAGGTACAAGTGATAAATCAAGTTTTAATATAGTAAAAACCTACTATTTTATGTTTACAAAAAAAAATTATAATCGCTCGCCTCTACTTTTTAAGCTTCGCCTAAAAAATTTGCAAATTAAATATTTTTTTATTAAAATTTTCAAATCGCTCGCTCGCCCCAATTTTTGAAGTCCAAAAATCCGTAGAACAAGAAATTAAATTGGTGTGGCCTTAACATTTAATTTTTTGCTGGAAATTAAATAATTTTCTTATCCTGATGTCCTCCAAAAAAAAACCATTTGTTTGACCTTCCGCAATTGATTAGTAAGGTGGTACCCAACACTTTCACTAAAATTAATTTGGCTTGTTTAATTTTCATAAAATTTTGTCAAAGTTTTTACTTTGACCCTTTAACATAAATATAAAAATTTCAAAAATTTTGAACCAACCATATTGTCAGAAAAATTACACTGGTTATATAGCAGTTTTGAAAAACACCAATTTTGATTATTGAGAAGCTTAATATTCCTTATACAACACATTGTAATTAAAACGTTTAGCTGACTTTACAGAGTTATCTCCCTGTAGTGTTAGGTACCATAAACAAGAGTTAAATATATCATACATACTGCTGCTTCTTCATTCCTCCCTAACATCCTGAAACATAAATATTTATATTGCTCTTTTAAAGGAATTCCTTTATTGACTCTAAAACTTTTATCTGTAGGATACCAGTGTTCATGATTTGTGTGGGTATAGTTCAAAAATGAATTTAAATGTTTAACAGAGTACACATTTTGTATTTGTTTGTATGGAGACTTTGGCATAACTACAATACATGTATCAAATATCCGTGAAATTGCTAAATGCCTTGCTGTTTATTGGATTGACACAATGCAAGATTCTGTACTTGTGTTCATTTACTATGGTATGTGTCCATGAGTATAAAATTATACTTACCCAAGTAGATCTTCTAATTCTTTCAAGTCAAAATGAGCTTTCATATAACTGATCAAATGATTAGCTGCTACTGGCCTTCTCTGTAACTCTAGATTAAATATGGAGGGCTTTATTGTTTTCTTTATAAAAAGGATGATCTGAAATGAAAAATTTATTATAGGTTAAAATATTTTATTTTACTTTATCTTGTAGGACAGATAATAAAAGATTATTTTAACTCTGTGTTACATATTTTGTTTTCGTTCATTTTTGTTTTGTCCATTAATAAGGCCATTCATTTTCTTGTTTGAATTGTTTTACATTTGTGATTTCCGGGCCTTTTATAGCTGACTGTGTGGTATGGGCCTTGCTCATTGTTGAAGGCTGCAGAGTTACATATAACTGTTAATTTCTATGTCTCTTGTTCTCTTGTGGAGAGTTGTCTCATTGGCAATCATACCACATCTTCATTTTCATATTATTATGATGGTAGATACCATTCCATACCAGTTTACCCACTTATTAACCAATCCAATTGGCATAGAATTCAATTTAAAGCTAAAGTTACTAATAAAGCTTATATGTTATAGGTCATGAAATGAATAATGTTTTACTTGATTTTGAACACTTTCAATTTTACAGTTGTACAATGTTGTAGTAGTTAGTTTTATGATTTGGAGGACTGTTTAATTGAAATCTCTAAAATATTACGCATATGATCAGGAAAGGAATGACTTTAATCTTTATTCTTTAACAATGTACGAAATCTTGATCCTAAAATGTTGTTGTTGTAAAATCAGTTTATTTATTGTGATTTTAATTTTTTTTGGTCAGATGTATGTAGTCAGCAATATGACAGTTGTTATCAAATAGTTTCTTGTCTATGTATGTTGGCATTTTTTTTTGTTGCACTTCAGTGTTTCTATTAATCCATTGGTTTCTCCTTACAGTTGATGTGTTTCCCTTGGTTTTAGATTTGTAACCAGGATTTTTTCTCTCAATCTATTTATAACTTTTGAAATACGGTATACTATTGTTGCCTATATATATGTAATACTCACTGCTGTAATAGCATTCCCATCATGAAGTTTTATAGCTTGATCTAAAAGTGCAAATTTGTCGTTCTTTGACTTGTACATCTCTAGACTGTATTGCTGAAATTTATAAAACATTGTGAAAGCAAGGTCACTTATATTGTAAAAGTATAAAATTCAGATCACTGAGTTGTAAATAGTAAGTAATATTACAGCAGATTTCAGTCAGTATGAAGCTAATGGTAATATCTTTGGTTAGCTTGCTTGTTAGCTGAACCGTGAAGTCATTGTTAGGTAAGGTATACCACCCTCCTTTTAAAGTAGTTTAGTCCTACAGAGAGATAGATTGGTTGTCTGTTGGGCTAGTCTACTATTAAATGGGTAGTTTACCTAACCTAACAATGACTTCACGGTTCAGCTAACAAGGAAGCTAACCAAATATATTATCATTAGCTACACACTGACTGAAATCTGCTGTAAATAGAAAGTAGAACATCAGTAAACTCACTATATCATTATATGATGCCAGAAAAATTATGACATAAAAAAGAATTGTCAGTTTAAAGAAACAATTTGACCACATATTTATGTACCAAGTAAGGTAGCACATTTTTTGTTTCCTCTGTTACACCTTAATGCTGTTTATTTTTTTATTTAGGAAATTGGTTTTTGATGGCAGATATTTATAAAAATCTGTCAAATTAATGCAAATGTTGTAGAGATTCAGGGAATTAAGAATGATACATTTCGCATAGACATTTATGTATTGTTGAAGATCATATTAACACCTCTAGAGGTCATTGAGATTTTTGCATCATACCTCTCCATTTATAATTCTCTGTACTGTCTCATCAACAGGAATCTTGCTGCCTCCACTGGCCTTGGCTCTCTGAAAATTAAACAATAAACCTGTACTACAGGGGTACATATCATGCAGTTGTACAAATGTACACACAAGCAAACACATGTTGATTCCACCTTATCGTTTACATTTGCAGCCATGTTTTTTTTTATAAAGAAGGGGCTCTTTAATTTCATTTCAAATTCTTAAACCATTTGCTTAATTAACAAATGGTTATTATAAAATTCAATAAGTAACTTTAGAATTTCGAGGCATTTCCTTCAAAAACTTTGGTTTTAGTGAACATCATTCATAAGTTTAAGGGCATTGTCACTTCCATGTTGAGCAAGTGGTTGTAAAACTATGATTCTTTATTGCACTGATTGTTTGGCAAACTGAGTTTTCATAATTGACAATCCGCACTGCTCTCAAGAGTGGAAATGAAATTAATCACCTACAAACATTATTTCTAGTTTACAATGCACAATAAAGATCACTAAGACGCTTAATGAATGTTATTAGCACAGGGATATTTATTTATCTGGTAAATGATGTCATAAAGGGGCACATAATTTACCACTTATTTCATGGGAAAAAAACTTAAAGTGGTCTATTAATTGATATTTATAAGTGATTACTATGATTTTAGTCAAAGTTTCATTAAATTTCATGAAGGTTCACCATTGTATAAAGTTATGCCCTTATACACTATTCCCATTTATCCAACCAATTACCATGTTCAGTAAAACATCAATTCTGTAGCGAATGCATAATTTTGATCATAATTTTAAAAGTTTACATTATATTGGTTACAAATTTCAAATTAATGTTGACCACAACCTTATCATTAACTCCCTTAACCAAAAATATTAACATGATAGAGAATGGAAAACTAACAAACAAACAGACACAGAGACCAGAAAACTTTCCTATGTTGGGAATAACTATAGTTACCATTCAAATATATAAACTAGAGGCTCTAAAGAGCCTGTGTCGCTCACCTTGGTCTATGTGAATATTAAACAAAGGACGCAGATGGATTCATGGCAAAATTGTGTTTTGGTGATGGTGATGTATTTGTACATCTTACTTTACTGAAAATTCTTGCTGCTTACAATTATCTCTTTTTATAATAAACTTGGCCCAGTAGTTTCGGTTGAAAATGTAAGAAAAGTTAACAAATTTTATGAAAATTGTTAAAAATTGACTATAAAGGACAATAACTCCTAAGGGGGTCAATTGCCCATTTTTGTTGTACATTATTGCTGTTTACAGTTTATCTCTATCTATAATAATATTCAAAATAATAAAAAAAAAAAAAAAAACGTCATAATTTCCTTAAAATTACCAATTCAGGGGCAGCAACCTAACAACGAGTTGTCTGAACAATCTGAAAATTTCAGGGCAGATAGATTTTGACCTGATAAGCAATTTAATCCCGTCAGATTTGCTCTAAATGCTTTGATTTGAGTTATAAGCCAAAAACTGCATTTTACCCCTATATTTTATTTTTAGCCATGATGGCCATCTTGGTTAGTTGGCGTGGTCACGCTACACATTATTTAAACTTAATACTCCAATGTAATTGTGGCCAAGTTTGGTTTAATTTGGCCCAGTAGTTTCAGAGGAGAAGATTTTTGTAAAAGATTACTAATATTTAAGAAAAATGGTTAAAAATTTACTATAAAGGGCAATAACTCCTAAAGGGGTCAACTGACCATTTTGGTCATGTGACTTATTGGTAAATCTTACTTTGCTGCACATTATTGCTGTTTACAGTTTATCTCTATCTATAATAATATTCAAGTTAATAACCAAAACCAGCAAAATTTCCTTAAAATTACCAATTCAAGGGCAGCAACCCAACAACGGGTTGTCTGATTCATCTGAAAATTTCAGGGCAGATAGATCTTGACCTGATTAACAATATTACCCCATGTCAGATTTGCTCTAACTAGATACCCCAACGATGATTGTGGCCAAGTTTGGTTTAATTTGGCCCAGTAGTTTCAGAGGAGAAGATTTTTGTAAAAGCTAACAACGATGGACGACAGACACCAAGTGATGTTAAAAGATCACTTGGCCCTTTGGGACAGGTGAGCTAAAAAGAAGATGTGGTATGATTGCCAATTGGATAACTATCCATAATAGACCAAATGACACAACAATAAGGAAAGCCGATATCTCAAAGTCAGCTGTTAAAGGCCCCGAAATGACAAGCAATTCAAAAGAGAAAACTAAGGACCTTATTTATGTACAAAATAATGAATGAAAAACAAAAATGTAACACAGCAACAAGGGACAACCACTGAATTACAGGTTCCTGACTAGGGACTGGCACATACAGAATGTGGCAGGGTTAAACTAAATTGCAAGCGCCAACCCTCCACTAAACTTTGACAGATGTGTGTATATTCAACATCTATTTGGGACACACTCAATACTTACTTCTAATTGTCGTTGTAAAAATTGAATCTGTTCCACTAATTTCTTTGGATCATTTGTTTGTGGAGTTTTAGGTTGGTTGGATATAACAACTATGTAATAAAAACAAAAATAACGGAATCAAAACTTTTATAACACACAAATATTTTTTGAAATTTGTTTTTTCTCAATATTTGTTCTGCATTCCTGTAGACAATGACTAAGTCATAATTAAATGACAACAATATTTCATCATCACAACATAATTCTGACACAAAACATGGTGGGTTGTCATCATCCTTTGCATCATGGGTAATTCATTTAGTCTATATGAATACAAAGGTTACAAGCCATAACATATTACTCAACCCCTTTAAAAACCTATTTTTTTTTCCCCAGTGTAACTGTTTCTCTGAGTATCACCCAAAATCTGTTCTATCAATATCTAAGAAAGTAGTGGATGGTATCTGATAACCAAAGTAACTTACCATCATGAATTGATTGATTATTCAAAGATGTGTTAGACAAACTGGTAGATAGTTTCTCCTGTGATTTGCTGTACAACATCGACCCAGAATCTGGCTGAAATGACACATTTCCTGCACCTAGAAAAAACAAAACCTTTCAATAATTCATTCTTATCATAAATAAAATACCTGTATACCTTAAATTTCAATCTATAACAATTCTTAAGAATTATTTGAGAGTAATTTCTCCTTTAATCATGTTTATAATTCAAAGTGATATTCCAAATGGTCATAACGAATGTTTCAATTCAAGTTACATTTTGAAACAATACTGATATTTTTAAAAGTTGTCTTGCTCAACAAACAAAAATCTTTTCAAACTATCATAACATGGATAGATATATATTCTGATTACATTTTAAATGTACATTCAAGCTTTGTTAAATCATACATGTATATACCATATGTCAATGAATTATGTTAATAAAATACAATAAAAAGCTCTGACATAATCATATATGGATATGGATATGAATATGAATATGAATATGAATATGAATATGAATATGAATATGAATATGAATATGAATATGAATATGAATATAATATGAATATAGATGTTTTAGGCTGTAGGCAACCAGGAAGGAATTCTCTTATAGCTAAAACCATTCATGTATTAAAATAGTTTTTGGACAAGTTTTCAAATCTGTTCAGCCATTGCTCCATTTTACCAAAATATTATCTATCATTGTGAGATGTGTAAATTAGTCACATAAAATTCAGGCTGAATCTTACTACCATCAAACTGTTCCTAAATATCTAACAATTTTTTTAAAAAAATCGTCTGCAAATGTCATGAAAGTATTGAACTCTTACAAGAAAAATGGTCAAAACATGAATGATTTATGCATTTATGCATTTTCTACCAAAAACTAGATATTCAAATGTATTTCCACAATGCATGCTTTGTTGGATAATGATTTTCAAGGATTTCAGGGTAAAAAGATGAACTTTGATAAATTTCAACACAAAATTTCCTATTTGCTTGCATGAAGAACTAGGGTGGATCCAGCCATTTTAAAAAGGGGTGGGGGAGAAGGTGGGGGTTGTGTTCCTAACCAAGGACAAAGGGGGGGGGGGGGGGGGGGGGGGTTTCAAGTACATGTCCCCATTCAAATGCATTAATTGTCCCAAAAAAATGGGGGGTTCCAACCCTCAGAACCACACCACACCCCCCCCCCCCCCCTCTTCTGGATCCGCGCCTGAGGAATTTTTCAAGCAAAGAACTCTAGTATCCAAGAAAGTACAAATTCCCTAAATCTATGAATATTGGTACATGTACTGCAATATCAAATACATGAAACCAAAGTATTTCAAAGACTATGATTACATAATATATAAAAAAAGATGTGGTTTGACTGCCAATAAGACACCTCTCCACAAGAGACCAAATGACACATAAATTAACAACTTTAGGTCATCGTACAGCCTTCAACAATGAGCAAAGCCATGAATGCATAGTCAGCTATAAAAGCCGCCAAAATGAAAAATGTAAAACAATCCAATTGAGAAAACTTGATTTTGCCATCCAGTTGTGGGTCTGAATATTGTGTCAGGACAGATGACAATAACAGAGAAAAGCTCAATAAAATCATTACTGTAACTTGCTAAGTAAGCTCATAAAGTTTTGAAGGTCAACTTAAACAAAATGAAACAACACAAACAAATATAAAGCTTGCAATGATAACATGAGGAATAATATGAATATACATAAATTAACAAAATTATAATATGAAAAGGGAGCATGCAAGGATGTTCATACTTTCAATTTTAGTGCTTTGATCTTGTGCGTCTGGAAAATTAACATGGTGGTTAGTATGCAATCACAAACAATGACAACTTTTAGAGAGCATTATGAACATGAAAGTGCTTGTAAGCACTTAACGTTAAATATTGCTTCAATTTATCAGTGGGAAGTAAAATTATATATTGCATTGGTTGTTGTTGATTTAACAGCTATTCTAGACAAAGGAAGATAACTCCAATTTTTAAAGATGAGGTTAACAATGACATAATTTATATTTTTAGAACAGATATCAGATTCCTGCACCTTGCAAAAGTTATGTAAATTTCTTGACAAGTGAAACATCAATTTGTGCCTTGAATATCTGAGCATATATTACATCGATAAATTCCTGGGAATGTTCATGGATAGTATGTATAGAATGTTATGACCAAATTGCAATGCACTATATTTTGTGTATCAAAGTCAGTGATCAGCCTTGGAATATTTAGATATCAAGTCAGTCCAAAAGATTTTGATTGCAATTCATGCAATTTTTACCTAAAATTGGTTTAATTTTATAGATTCTTTTTCCAAAATAATATTGTAAGTTAGCAGATGTCTTTTTACTAGATTTCCTACATTGTACTTGCAAACTCTGAAGAACATTATGTTGTCAATGCTAACAGAACTTGCATAATGCAACTGCAAAATTTAAATTAGTAAAATATGGTGAATCACACAAAAGTTCCACACGTGTCTGGAGGAAAACTCACCGATGGTAAAACTTTGGGATCTTGTATGTGTCATCTGCTGAATTGGTTGTAGCCTCTCTCTTGTTTTGTCATGTGAAAGGGATGATTTGATTGGCTGATGCATTGGGGAAGGAGAAACAGTGGTTGGTTGTGGTGTTCTTGAGGCTTTTGATAAATGCAAGCATATATTGGTATGAAACAGATACAATATAACATTCGAACATGCTTTATTTTCACAATACTATAGTGTATAAATTGAAAATATCTATGCTAGCTTTGATACACATGCTGCATGACAATTTGTAAAATAAAGTCAAAATTATAAAATTAACAGAAGAAACATTTTTTCTGCCTATCAGAAGTATCAAATATGTAAATGTATAAAGATAATTATAAATACTGTAAAGGCAATCTGAACAGTTTGCTTTGTTTGCCATTGCTTATCAATACTTTTCAATAGCTAGTTGGTTAAGCATCAACACATGATCAAAGTAAATTTATCTTTTTGTTACTAAAATAAGCTGATAAATTGCCAGAAAACATTTTTGTTTTACATTTGTTAATCAACTTCTTGTCATAATTCCCTCCATCGATAGGACAGTAATAATCTTTATTATCTAATTGTCATACTACAATTTTCATTGTCAGACTCTAATGCACACATGCAAACAATCAAATCAAACATTCAAAATATCAACAAATATAGAAACTAAATAACAATCACTCTACTATAATAAGGCTTTATGTTCATACTAACTGCAGGTATTGTAATATATCCTTCACTTAAATCACATGTTTATTTCTTTTACCTATCATTTTTTATGAAAAAGGTGTACTGAATCCTGTTCTAGAGTGTCTTAATTATGGAGCCAGCCAGCAACATGAAATTTGGATTTCACAAATCTATCAGCAATATCTTCTCAAATTGTATTACCTACCTGTACCATCAAAATATTTAATCAGAACTAATTATAACAAATAATTATACAGAAATTTTGTAGAGCTGGTAGATTTAACCTGAAAATATTTTATACACTTCAAAAAACTTAAACATCTGAGAATGGTACATGCATCACCTGTTTCAGCCGAAGGTGTCCCATCCCAGTTAATGGTATCAGTTGACTCATCATCGTCATCATCAAATGATCGTAGTAGCCTCTTGGACTTCCGTAAATCATCTGCTGTCTCTACAGACACCTGTTGACAAACAGCATATAAAATGCAAGTGACCATAAAAGGGAAAAAGAGATTGGATATATTATTTCAACTTGTTTTATGGACTGCTAGATGGTAGTAAAAGTTGTATTCTGAACAATTCTAATTTTTTTTTCAAATTTCTTTTGAACACTCTGCACTGATTTAGTAAGTATCTCTTATCCTACTTATTTATACCACATGACATGTTTCAACTTGGTTAGTCCAATATGTAAATCAACCATTAACCACTTCAAAATGACAGCCAGGGGAAGTAACTCAAATTTAAATTGTGTCATAATGGAACTAGATCACTTTGGAAGTCAAAAATTACATTGATCCTTACAAAATTTGAATTCATAATTATAAACTTGAAAATTACAAAAATAAATGCATATAATAAACAAGAATGTTTCCATAGTGTGATGATGCCTCACTTGCTTTATCATTTTCTATGTTCAATGGACAGTCCAACTCTAATTTGGAATTAAAATAAGAAAGATTATATGATAAAAACATGTGTATTTAAGTTTCAAGTTAATTGGATTTCAACTTCTTCAAAAACTACCTTGATCAAAAACTGAAGCGGGACATACAGATGACCAGAGACATAGACTGACAAACATAATGCCCCTACTAAGGTAGGGCATAAAAAAGCAAAAGCACCACTAAGTTTAGATATGTGTATCTTACTGTATCATCAAACAGGTTAAATGCTTTATTTTTCTTTGCAGATGCCCTAGATGTATCCCAGTATTCATCTTCTACAGAACTCTGAAATAAACAAAATGAAGTACATACTTAGATGAGGTTAAGAAATTTGTTTCAGATGTTCAGGCTCCTAAGCCTGGATTCTTTCCTTTATTACAGTGGAAAATATTTTGCTCAATAATCATTTTTCTATTCATATTTGATTCAATAGCTTTTTAAAAATAGTCTGCGCTAAATACTTTTGCATCTACTAGTCCGGAAACTAAATTTTAAATCTTGTCCGAAATCAAAATTTACTAGTCTGGGGCATCGGACTAGTGGCTAACGGTGCAGACTGAGCTTATAAATTGTAATTTACCAAAATTAAAGCAGATTCTACATTTATTTTCTTTTGATTTGAGACCCAAATACAGTCAGCCTTTTCCAGCCATTTGTAAAAAATAAAATATCTCGATAAAAGATCCTATCAATATTTTTAGCATTATTTTGTTTCTTTAGTATAGCTGCAGAACTGTAGCTCTAAGGTCCTTATGTTATTTTTTGACTATTTGCGCAATTCCAAACGTTTTGAATTAGGAAAAATCGGTAGCACTATGGTCCGCAAAATCAAAAAAAATTAAAAGGGACCATGAGAGTTAGAGTTCCGCAGCTATCTTTACAAATAACAGACTATGATTTGAACTTAGAATTATTTTTAATTATGGGATTTGCTTGATTTCTTGTTATTAAAATTTTTAATAAATTCCATGCTTTTTCTGTACTGAATTGTTCTGTGCTGCGCATAACACTTTCTATTACAAACTAAAAAATAGTATATTTTTAAAAGAATGCACTGTGCCACGCACAACACTATCTAACCAAAATACATTGTACGGAAAGTGTTATTAACCGCTCAAAAGATTTTAATACCAAATAAACATGGAATTTGTTAAAAAAAAAATAAACACAAGAAATTGTGCAAATTTTATAGTTAAAAATAATTCCAAGTTCAAATAATAGCCTGTTAAATGCTCTTTCAACTTAATGTACCAATTTAAGATTTCGATTTTTTTAAATTCACCAAAGCGCATTTGGTGACTACAACCTATTAATGGGTCCTCGATGCTCTGAGACCTTATTAATTTCTTTTATTTGAGAGTCGATGATGAGTATTTTGTAGAAGAACCATGTGCCTGGCATACAAAATTTTAATCCTGGTACATGTATCTATTAAAATTTATTTCTTTATTCTTTTCACCATGTTAACGAGATAAATAACTTTATTATACTTCACTTTAAAATGCCATATTTTGATTGGCTACGGCAAGGGTGTCAATTTACTCTATCACATGGCTGAGCGGGTGAAATTTTTTTTTAATGTTACCCTCTCGTCTAGACCAATCAGTAATCGATAATTCAAAGAACAATGAATTGAATTCACATCAAGGAATTTTATACAATGCTTAAGTTCTACGTTTTGGCTCAGATTTTATTATGGACTGTTAAAATAAATAAAATAAAACATCTTGCTTGACTTTTGTTGGGTTTTTTTCTAATGCCGGTAACGTTGTTATGAAGGGGACGTCATAGAAAATAATTTTAAAATAAAAGTAATCTGTAAAAGCCAATAATGATAGGACATTCAGTATAATAAATTAAATAACACATAGCTAAGAGGGTGATAGAGCAGATTGGAACCACTCGAAAAGGCATTGTCAACCTTGGCTTCGCCGCGGTTGACAATGTTTTCTCGGGGTACCAATCTGCTCTATCACCCTCTCAGCTATGTGTTATTTATATAGTAACATCTAAATGCATTACTATTCTGGACTTCATGCAAACACAATTTGTTTGTAAAAATACATATTCATGAATTAAAATATGTTCTATTTACATATAAATCTAAATTCACAATTTCTTTTATTTCAAATAGTTGCCCAAATTTTTCTTTGAATCTATATTGATGAATTATGAATTAAATTTATAGTACATTATATACATGATATAAGCATACACAAATTTATGGCAAATGCACACAATTTACATTTCTACTTCTACAAAAGTTAGTTTAATTTTCATTGTTTACATGACCATATTTTCACATACATGTACTTGTACGACTACCTGTCAAGATTTGGAAACCTTGTAAGAATTTGTTGTATGTAATCTTATAAAATTGAGAATGGAAATGGGGAATGTATCAAAGAAACAACAACCCGACCAAAGAAAAAACAACAGCAGAAGGCCACCAACAGGTCTTCAATGTAACGAGAAATTTCCACACCCGGCTGGCCCCTAAACAAATATATACTAGTTCAGTGGTAATAAACGCCATACTAATTTCCAAATTGTACACAAGAAACTAAAATTAAAATAATACGTACAAGACTAACAAAGACCAGAGGCTTCTGACTTGGGACAGGCGCAAAAATGTGGCGGGGTTAAACATGTTTATGAGATCTCAACCCTCCCCCTATACCTCTAGCCAATGAAGAAAAGTAAACGCATAACAATACTTACATTTAAAATTCAATTCAAGAGAAGTCCGAATTTGATGTCAGAAGATGAAACCAAAGAAAATTAACAAAATGACAATTATACATAAATAACAACAGACTACTAGCAGTTAACTGACATGCCGGCTCCAGACTTCAATTAAACTGATTGAAAGATTATGATTTCATCATATGAATATCAGGCACAATCCTTTCGTAATTTAGAGACTGTTTGAGTTTTTGACAGACCTAAATAAGAGATTTCGCATGATTGCCTAATGAGAAAACATTCCACTAGAGACTGAAGAACGAGGATGTAAGCAAACACCACATCTTTTTTTAATTCTCATAGTTTCAGTGGTGGATCCAGAGGTAGGTACATGTATGTAACCATTATGTCAATGGGTTTTACAAAACAAGGTAACTGAATTATGGTGCACATTTTGTGTCTTATATCACAGGAATTTGAAATCCTATCAATAAGTGGGTAAATATATACCAAAGTCGACTTTCACAGTACACATACAGTAGAGCTTCCCTCGAAGGGCTGGGTTGGGGTGTAGTTGACCACCTATGTTCGCCCCCTTTCACTTTCGCACCCTACATGTTCGCACCCAAAGTCCGTTCGTGCCCAATCTTAATTGGTTTTGTGTTTAATAACCTTGTAATACTTTATTCTTATAAGTATAATTGTTGTCATTGTCTCAAAATAAAGAGAGACACCATTTTTTTTTATGTTGAATAAATCTTAATCATGTTTTGGATAGGGTATGGTTAAAAAAAATTATAATAATCCTTTCCAGAGACGTATATATGTCTCTGTCCTTTCTAAATTAAGTGGGATTATGTCAACGTTTTATTTTGTGGTGAATAACTCTTAATCATGTTTTGGTTAGTGTACATGTATTGCTACAACTTTGTTTCATTGACTTGTTTCAAAATGAAGTGAGATTCTGACTACGTTTTTTTGGGTGTTGAATAAATTTTATCATGTTTCGGTTATAATAGTGAATTGCTATATTTTGGTTCCTATATTTTATTGTTTCATTGTTTCAGATCAAAGGGGCCAATCTGTTAAAAACAATTATCTTTTGTGTTTTTCATTTAAAATCTTCAAAGTTTTACTCATACCAAGCTATAAATAATGTACATTCAGTATTTACACCAAAGCAATTTAAAACAACAATCATGATTTTCCAATTATTCAACTAGAATTTAAATTAAAATTGGGCGCGAACGGACCTTGGATGCGAATGTGCAAGGTGCTAATGTGTAGGGTGCGAAAGTGTATTGGGCACAAACGGACCTGATACCCCAAGTCTTAAGGTTCATCATAACTTTTTGCCTAATATGGCCGTATTTACACCACAAATTTTACTCTGAGTACAGACAAACCTATGCACCTGCAAAAGTTTTAAGGGATGGCAGGAACTAGATATATAAATTTTAAATGCATTTTATATTTTAGAAAATTATAAACTTGACTAGATTTTGCTATCCAGTTTTTTTCATTCCTGCAGAAGGTGCCAAAATAAACTAAGTCGGGAAAGAGGTTTGAGAATCTCCCCTCATATAATACATGTTGTGAGTAGTATTGATTTAAATGGACAATAGATTGACAATAGACATCTGCAGACAACAGGTGATTTAAACTGTGTAAATGAGTGGTCCATATCAAATGAAACTGGGGTGTGTTTTTTTTGCTATCTTCTGCAGACTGGAAAAAACTGGACATCAAAATCCAGGTATGTTTTTAATTTTCTGAAACGTAGACTACATATAACTTTTATAGATCTAGTTCCTGCCATGCCTTAACAATTTCCTAGATGTACCAGTTTCTCTGTACTCATAGTAAATTTTGAGGGGTAAACACGGCCATATTTTTAAATTCCTTATGATGAACCTTAACATTAAAACATAATTCAAATACAAAAACAAATAAAAAAGTACAAACCAAAACAAACCAAATAAACTACTCTACCGTCATATTGTATGGTTATCGTATCTCTTCGAGAGAAGCTCTACCGTGATAGTCGACTTTGGTATATTTTTGCCCCCTTATAATAAGTTATTGTAAGCCAGTCAGGATTTCAAACACCTGTGCTTATATGTCCAGAGATGGATGGGTTCAGGGGGTGGGGTTAGAATACCCACCCCCTTTTTTTTAGACGATCATTGCATTTTAATAGGGAAATATCATAATATGGTTGGAACACTGAACGTTAACAGTTTGAATAAACATTTACCTTCCTTAAAGACGACATAGTACGAGTTGAATCTTCTGATTTTACTGGTTTTTGTTTACATCAGTAATGGAAGGGCGAGTAGAGGAAATGAGAATGCAACTATTCGAGACCAGTTTATATTATTCTAATTTCCGGTCCACTCTCGAAACACAAGTGACTATTTTCCGGACATGTCACATTATTTATAGGCAGAAAAAAATATAGAATCATAAAGTTACACTTATTAATTTATAATAAATAATAAATCTCTATCATATGCAAGTAGGTCTTCTAAGCATAAATATTAAAATTGATATTCATTACTTTAATAAAAAGTCTCTAAAAAGCATAAATATTAAAACTGATACTAGTATTTTTTTTAACATGTTAAATAGGAAATCTGTAATAATACTATGAATTCATTTAAAATACAAATGCAAAGCATGCTAACCCATATAAAAAATCGATGGTCTAATTAGACTATGAAAGATGATCGAAAGATTGATTGATTGCCAAAAATAAAGAACCTTGTATTGGAACATTCACAAGCAGTTTTTGACATGTTTTATAGTTAATTTAAACCAGGAACATAGATATACTGTTCCCAGTTTAAACATAAAAATAAAACATAATATCAAATTCTAAGTATATGCATGAGATATAATCTAAGGGGAAATATAACTGCATGGATATTATTAGTTTCGAAAACTGTGTTCAACAAGTCAATACTATTCGTTTGATGTGTTTGTGGTTGTGATTTGGTGCAAAAACAGGTTAGACTAGAGAATACGGAAGGAATAATTCTCACCAGCGGATTATTCATGAGACAAGATATTTCTTTTTAATTCCAATTAAACATATCATGATAGAGATCTTCAAAACCTCATAGAACAAGAATGTGTCCCCAGTACACGGATGCCTCACGCGCACTATCATTTTAGATGTTCAGTGGACCGTGGAATTGGGGTAAAAAAATAGAAAGATCAAATCATAAGTAACATGTTTACTAAGTTTCAAGTTGATTGGACTTCAAATTCATCAAAAACTACCTTGACGAAAAAAAATTCAACCTGAAGCGGGACGAACGGACCCACGGACAGACAGACAGACAAACGGACGTACAGACCAGAAAACATAATGCCCCTCTACAATCGTAGGTGGGGCGGTGGGGCATAAAACAAACTACAGATATAATCCTGGGATGTGAAACACTTCTTTATTCACAAATTGCTAGTAGTGATCTCGATGTGTTCCCTTTATACTACAGTAACCCGTACAGGATAGATTGGAATTAGCTATGCGGTGACCGCTAAAAGTGACCAATGAAAACAGAGATGGCTAGGTTCCAACTCAACATCAAAGCAAAAGCATACAGCAAACAATCAAGAAATGTCTAAATTTATAAGTTACAAAAAGCCGACATGAATAGTCATCAACATGATATTGAACAAGACTTTACAGATCATTTGAAAAACAAAGATGATCTCACTAACTCCGTAAAAAATAACTGGAATAACTTTTTCAAAGACACAATTGTCAACAGTGTACACAAACATGTTCCTCAAATACAATTAGTGGAAAACGAGATGTACCTTTGATTAACCAAACCATCAAGCGACTAATCAGAAAACGTCAAGGCAGATACAATACAGCTTAAAGATACGATACATCAGAAAACTGGAAAAAAAATACAGAACTGTTCAACAGCTAGAGGTATTTTTAAGTAGACCATGACGGAGGTCAACGATCGATACACCAGGGGCATATTAGTCGATGACAATGGTGATGAAGAACAGAAAAAGCCATGGGAAAGAAATTCTGGCAATACATAAAGTCCAGAAAAAAAGACAGTCAACATATCAACCTTGAAGAACAACTCAGTAACACTGAGAACTAATAGACAGTAAGGGGACAGCTGCTATACTTTTACAATGAACAGTATGATATTGTATTCACAAACGAACATTTCGACTGTTCATTAAGTATAGCAGCTGAACTTCAAAATGTAATGTAATGCCATCTCTTGGAAACACCCTCATGTTGGCAACATCGAAGACATAGACAAACCAAGAGTAACAGCAAATGGCGTAAAAAAAGTGCTACTTAGAAAGCTGGACACATCAAAAGCCATAGGTCCACCATGATTCCAACTCGGATCCTAAAAAAGGCAGTGGACCAAATTATATCATCATTCCTGACAAACATATTTAACCAGACTTTGGCATCTGGGTCAGTACCACCAGACTGGAAGCTAGCTAACATCACAGCTATCTACAAGTAAGGTGGTCGCATACAAGCAGTCCACTACAGACCCGTTTATCTAACCTCTATATGCTGTAAAACAATGGAACATATCATCTTCCGCCATGATCATAATGTACCACTTGAAAAAAAAAACAGCATTTTAGTGGACTACCAACACGGTTTCAGACAACATCGCTCCTGATGAAACTCAACTGGTGAACACCATAGATTCTGTCGCACGATCTTTAGGGATAAGAGAGCAATAATATATGCTTGTCTTACTTAGTATATATATATGCCTCATGTTACGAAATTTCTGTCAACCACATGTCCAATGTCCTTGACCTCATTTTCATGGTTCAGTGATAACTTGAAAAACGATATGAGTTTTTGTAATGTTAAATTCTCTCTTATTATAAGTAATAGGATAACTATTTTTGTTATGTGTGTTTACTGCAAGGTCCTCGTCCACGACAGACAGTTTTCACTTGACCTCGACCTCATTTCATGGATCAGTGAACAAGGCTAAGTTTTGGTGGTCAATATCTTGAATACTATAAGCAGTAGATCTAGTATATATTTGGTGTATGGAAGGCCTTTAATGTGTATATGTCTAACTGGCAGATGTCATCTGACCTTGACCTCATTTTCATGGTTCAGTGGTTATAGTTTAGTTTTTGTGTTTTTGTTTGTTTTTCATATACTGTATATATGCAAAAGGTCTACTATATTTGGTGTATGTAATGATTGCAAGGTATACAAGTCTAGCTGGTATGTGCCCTCTGACCTTTGCCTCATTTTCATGGGTCAGTGGTCAAAGTTAGATTTTGGTCTTTTTATCCAATACTATATGCAACAAGTCAACTATATTTGGTTTATGGGAATAGTTTATGATCTTTGTCAGTCGCTCAGATACAATTTGACCTTGACCTCATTTTCACGGCTCATTGATCAGTGTTAAGTTTTTGTGTTTTAGTCTGTTTTTCTTTAAACTATTATATTAGCAATACTTTTGTTGTATGGAAGAAATCTTAACTGTATATGTCTGCCTGGCATTTTCATCTGACCTTGACCTCATTTTTATGGTTCATTGGTCATTTTTTAGTTTTCTGGATTATGTGACAGTTGTAATAAAGCTTTATATTAAGGACTATTTCAGCGTGTGCACTCTTAGTTGAATAGGTTGTTGGTGGCTTTTAATTGGCTGTCAGTTATTGCAAGTACTCTATTGAAGATCTAAATTATAATTCTGGTACCTTTGATAATTATTTATCTGTACATTTGTACTTATTTTCCTTATGTTGTTGGAATATACAAGTATGGCCACTTCTATACTGTGTTTTTGGTAGATGTATTTTTATTTGAATCCATCTGATAAGCTGAACCTTTTTCAACTGATTTTTATAGTTTGTTCTGAAGTATGTTGCACTGTTACACCACTGTCTCAGGTTAGGGGAGGGTTGGGATCTCGTTAACATGTTTAACCCTGTTCTGTGTGTATGTGCTTGTCCAAATTCAGGAGCCTGTAATTCAGTGGTTTTCACTTGTTGGTGTGTTACATATTTGGTTTTTGTTCATTTATTTTGTAAATAAATTAAGCCTTTAGTTCTCGTTTGAATTGTTTTAACATTTGTTATTTCAGGACCTTTTGTAGCTGACTATGCGGTATGGGCTTTGCTCATTGTTTAAGGCTGTACAGTGACCTATAGCTGTTAATTTCTGTGTCGTCCTTGTGGAGAGTTGTCTCATTGGCAATCATACCACATCTTCTTTTATATGCACGTCAAAATGATTGCGTATTATGGTGTACAAATGTCCATTGTCCAGCTGTCTATCTGTCTGGCGTAAGTTTTCCCTTTTTCTTGCTGTGTGGGAAAAAAATCTATTGTTCATGATTTAGATTATATAGATTATAGAAAAGCTTTCAACTCTCTGATGTAATCCATCTCACAGAGGCACATTTAGATTGGGGGGGGGCCTTATTTGGGAAAAAAATTGGTTGATTATATAAGGAATCACTGAAGCAAGAAAGGAGTGGGCCCATACTAATTTTCTAGATCCGCCACTGGGTCCTTCAGACTTTTTAACATACTCATACCTAACAATAATGCCTGTGATCGCTTGTGTGAAAGAATGACTAGCCTAGGTTACAATCAAGTCACAGAACTTTTATGCCGTCTGTAAAATCCTTGTTCAGGTTAGTGGTCATACTGTAACTTGTGATATTCATTGATTGTCCAGAAGTGCTGAACATGCATAAAATATTTGTCACTTTAAGCAACCAATAATCAATCATTTTTGTTGTTGAGTATTTTGATACTTTAACAACAAAAAATTTCAATGGTATTTTTAAATATATTGTATTTCAAGAATGATTCAATGTAGTCATTTGATGATAATATTTCTTTTATAAATAATAAATATCTTTATACAATGTGTACAATTTTCTAATAAAATAATCCTCCATATTCTTTACATATATACATGTAAATATCTATCCATTTTGATTCATAGTAAAAAAATATGATGATTCAAAATATAGTTTAAAACAAAGATTACTTTATTATTATATATGAAAAATTATCAATTGAAGGTTAAAAATTTTAATACATGTACCTTAAAGTATCCTGAATCACAAAAATATCAAATTAAAAAAAAGTTTCACTGTTCAAAAAAAGACTCAAATTGATTTAACAAATCAAAAGGTCATAATGGAAAATGGAACAAATATTATCACGAGTCTTGAATGCATACTTGTGAAATAGAAATGAATCTGTGAACACTATATGTATACAAAGAGAAAACAAAATCATATTTGTCATGAAATAGATGGAAAAATAAAACAAGTAAAGAAGTCAATGTTGAACTTTAGGAGATTTAATTTAATGCAACAAGATTATTGATTCTAGAAATTAATGCATGCATTTTTCATTGCAAAATGAAATCCTTGACCATTGGCAAAACTAGAATCTGAATTTTACGAAGGAAAAAGCTCCATAACCTTTTAATATTTTTAACTTATTTTGTTTCTCAAGTTAAGTTCTTCTAGCCTATAGTATCAATTTCAAATTCAAGATTTTTTTTAATTTCACCTAAGTTAATCCTCGAGAAATATGAAAAGCAACTAGAAATGTTTAATATACACAGTATAAATAAATAATAAAAAAAAATGATCATGTACACAAATTATACAGGTAAAATTTTTAGGACTACATTTTTTTGCAAGGGGAAAAATATGAAAATGTAGAATATGATCCATTCAATTGTATATTAGATTACTTTCATGACTTTTAGACTGATATGAAATTAAGTCAGACACATTTAAAAACATTTTTTTTTTTAAATGTGGAAATCTTACAGTACATTATACATTACATGCACAATATTATACTTGTATGGTTTCATTTTCTTAATAAAAAAAATATGTGTGTACCGACTATCTAAAATTTCAAAAGTAAAAAAAATGTACAATAACTAGCCATATAATGACTAAATATATATTATCAATTTAACCTAACTTTTACAATTTATAGAATAACAAAGTTTTGTTAAAAACTGTTTTAACTTATAGTATAACCCAGTTTTGTGGAAGGAATCCATTTGTTAGAGTGGCTTACAATAGGAGACATTCGTGAGCTACTATTGTCATTAAAGTCATCTGAGTACCCATCATTACCGAGCATATCTTCGTCGTCTGAGGGAATATACGAACTGACTGATTCTGTATGAATAGAGTCTGGTTTAAAGTCCATTCTTTTTCTCTGAGCTGTTTTCTTTCTTGGTGTTGGAGTAGGATGACGAGAACTACCCGGTGATCTGGGCGTAACCACAGGTGATGTTCTACCAGATCCGTCTAGTTTTGTCTGCGATTTACGAATGGCTGGTAATGGTGATTGCATTGAAGTTTTTGGATTAAGAACTTGAAATCGGGCGGCTGTCATGTTATAATCAAAAGGAGGTATTACATTTGGTGAGACTTCAGATCGACTTGTGCTTAAAATATCTGAAACTTCGGATTTCTCACCAGAACTCATAAGTTTCTGAAGTTCGGGTTCTTCTGTTGACTGAAACTGTTGTGTGTCAATTTCATCATGAGATTTGTTAGGTTTGGAATATCTTGTAGACTCCAGTGGTTGGTAATCCTCTTCATCATGTTCATAATAATTATCTCTTGTTGAATTCAGTGATTCATTAGTTTTACCATTTATTGATGCAGGGACGGAAACATTATGATCCATAAATCCAGGAAACTTATTATCATTTGGACTGCTTTCTTCAGATCTACTTTTATCCGTGTGTCCAGGATATTTGTAACTTTTAGGACTGTCAGCAAAGTCACTATCATCTTCATACATCTGAGCACTAGGTATTCGCACTTCAATGCTTTTGAAACTCTTTGCATCTTCTTCATCAGAAACATGTTCTTCTTTTTCTATTTGTCCTAAAGTTGTAAATTCATCGTCTCTAGATTCAGATTTACTGGATATTTGCACTTTACTCAAATATTTGTGTTTTGGAGATTTTGATCGTTTTCTTACAGGACTTGGCGCAGATGGTTTTGGTTTCCTTGGTGGAGAGATTCTTCTCAGATTCTTTTTCATTGTAGATTTCACTGTATTATCAAAGTTTGACTCATTTTGTTCTATTGTATCATCCATTTGATTTAAGTTTTTCTCTGCCAAACGTCTTACTTCTGTCAGCGTATCAGAAAGATTTCCTTTTTCAAATTCTTCATCTTCCCTTTTGAATGTTTTTGCTTTCAAAGCTTTTGCTTCCTTTTCTTCTTTTTCAATAGTCTTTAACCATTCAGGGTTTACTTTTGCAAGTCTCAGTCTTTGAGTATTTGTTAGACCATATGCTAATTTGGACTTGCTGACACTAACATTTGGAGTTTTTCTGATCCATCCTTTCTTTTTAGGAACACCATCAGAAGGTGTTGTAAATACTTTATTGGTTTTACGTCCTCTTAATTGTACATCTTTTTCACAAGCTTGAATATTTTCCTTATTATCATGTAGTTTTGATTTATTTGGAGAATTTATAATGTCAGACTTTTGTGTCATGCGAGGCTGAGGTACAGGACATGGTCTTGGCTGTTGCCTATCTTGTGTGGCTACATTCACTTGATTTACTGCAGACTGAACAAATCTGGGATCTTGTATTTTAGAAAGCTCATTTAATAAGGCTGTCAGCATTGGAAATAAAGGTCCATTTGTCATTGATCCAGGAAATCCCAGCATTAAACTCTGGAATTGTCCAAGTGCAGGTGCTTTTTCAGCTGAAGGTTGCTGAATTTTCACATGGTTTTCCTCTCTAGTTCTGGGCTTTGTTGATGCCACTTTTTGAAGTGGTACATTTCTTGGTGGTTTACTTAGCGTCTTTTCTTCATCTGAAAAATCATCTATTGTTAATTCATCTGTATAGACACTAGATGCATCATCCTGGTAGTACAGGTAAGGCCTTTGAATTTTAACTCTTGGTTCATTTTCACTGTTGTAAAATAATGGCGGAGGATGCACAATGTTATTTATAATAAATTCATCGTCACTGTCATCAGCTGGGGGTTTAAGTTCTATACTAACCAGTTTGGGTTCTTTTCTATTTTTATTCAACTTCTTTTGAGTTTGAGTTGACACAGTTTGTAAGTCTCTCGGCTTTTCTGTATTAATATCAGATAAGGCAACATGAATTTCTTTGTCGCACATATCTATTGTTTGCATCAGAACATCATTTTTTTCAGGATCTGTCATTGAACCCATATCTTGTGATGTTGACAACTTCTTTGATTCTTTTGTTTTTGCTCTTTGGACAGTTTTAGCACTTTTGTTGCTTTTCGTCGGTGCATGATATTGTTCTTGAATGCTTTCTTCTATCTGCTGTGAATGTTCTTGAATGCTTTCTGACTGGCGTTTGGCAATTTCTCTCTCTGGAATATGTGGAATGAGACCAGATCCTAGGCACATCAATCTATAGCCTAGTATTATATAACCTATTTCTTTCCCCATCAAATTGAACACTTTAAATAATCCTTTGTCCCCATGTACAGATGGAACAGTGTCTCCAACTTTTCGAATATCTTCAGCAATATCCTTTATTACCTCATCCAAAGGCACGGTTGTATTTCCTAAAAGCTTTGGAACTTGTGGGTAGCTGTCAATAATCATGACATACATAGGTGTATTTGATAAATGTGTTTGCATTGTGTTGAAATGCAGTTTCAGAAGGCAAGATTTCCCCTTTTTCAGCTCAAAATTTCCATGTTTGTCGGTTAGTTCGTTTATTTGTTTCGGAAGTTCGTAATAGGGATCAGATGAAACTTTCCTTCTTATTTTGGAAGCTAGATCGTGTTCTACATGGTCAATTAAAATAGTTGGATAATCTAAAAGTCTAAATGCCACAGATGGAAACCGACATACTTCGTGCGGTATGTATATCTTTTCAACCACTACTTCTAATGAAAATAAAGACTCTATGTCCCTTTTCAGCCTTGCGTGTTTAGAGTCCATGTTTTCTTGCTTTATTCCGGTGTTAACATTACAACCAAATCAGTTGGGATAGACAAGTTTTGACAGGTAAAAAATCAAAACAAAAATTCAGTGTTGATTAGACGCTTTCATACCCAATAACCAAAAGGTTTACTTTGGGATAAATGACAGCCACGAACTGGATAAGCTTTTATCTATTATTGTCGGGCAAAAGAAAATAAAATGTGAAAAAAATAAAATTTATAAATAAAATGATTAATATGCACCATGCAATATAAGTTGAAAAACTCCATTACCAGATTATAGAATTTTACAGATCGCTAATGCACTAGTTGAGTCAGGGATTTAAAAAAAGACTTAGATCTACTATACAAATCCTTGGTTGAATATAACATACAGTAAACAAATCTGAGATTTCAATCTTATGTAGACTATACAATTGTAGCATTGAAAAGACTGACTTATTTTGGACATAATTTCAATTTCATGTTTATATATGATTTCATTGCAACAAACGGATGTTTCAGGCAATATTTTCTTTTATTTTTTCTTGTTATAAATTCCTTTATTAGCTATTCACACTTATATTGATAAATGTTTTTATATTTTGATATGAGCGTCACTGATGAGTCTCATGTAGACGAAACGCGCGTATGGCGTACTAAATTATAATCCTGGTACCTTTGATAACTATTTAACGACTATCTGTGTCTCAAAAATTGTTACATATCCAGAAATCAACGCCACTCTGCTTATTTGAATATTATACTAAAGAAATCGGAAACGGGTCACGGAAATTACATTAAAATGATAGGGAATTTCGAAAAAATGTCTAGAGTGGGGCGCCCATATTCACCGGAGACACAATTTCGCCGTTTAATGATTTTGAGGTGTAAAAACTTTAAAGGATGGCTGAAATGGAAGACATATACCGGTAAATGATATTTTTTAAAACTGAGACAAAATTGCGGCATTTATTGAAAAGGACCGAAAAAGGGACAACAATTTTTGGCCAATTTCCTGAAGAAAAAACATGAATTCAAAGAAGTATTTCTAAGTAATTCTTTGACTGAATGCCCTAAATTTCAGTTCTTAAAAACACCTCTGAAATGTCTGCTATTCATCTATAATGAAATTGTTTGATCAATGTTGTTTAAAGCTGTGGTTATTTGGTATTAAATAGATGTGTAAAAATGGCGAATATGGGCCCCCATTGACAAAAAATCAGGAAATTTCCAACACCCTTTAATCTAACTTTTCAGTTGAAAATATTCAACCAAACACCTTTTCAAGCTTCAGAATATTTTGCATTTAAAGTTATCTTTATATAGAAATATCAGCATAATTCAAAAACAGTTAGACCTGAACATAAACTGTAGAAAACATGAAAAGATGTGGCAAAATGAGTACCCCACTCTATTTTCATTTTAATTTAAGTGATAGACAGGTTGCCGGGGCAGAAAATGAATATACACAACAATATAAACCATTTAAACGAAACATAATGACTGTTGTTGCAAAAATACAGGTTCCTGAGCTATTTTAAAAATCGAATCTTTTAACATTGCAGTGTAAAATACAGGCTACAATGGCTGAAACGTCAAATTTGCAAACTTCTTGAAGAAAACTGGCTTACAAAGTAATTACAAAAACAGGTTGCCGGGGTGAAATTTGAATCTTGAATTTCCAAAGAATAAGCAAGTCCAAACCTTGTATGTGTAGTCGTTTAACTCTAGGTTCCCACGTAAAATTAAAATGTCACTATTTCAAGAAGAATAAACTCACGGAAGCACGAAAAATTCACTAAATTCCCTTTCATTGAAAAAAAAATGTGAATTAAGTTTTTTTTATCCTACATTCCTACATTGAACTTTTGATGTCGTCTCATGACATACACGTTTATACATCGTGCATAACAAAACAATTTTTCAAGAGAAGCAATTTAATCATCAAGATTGAATATTTGTTCTCAGGCCCTATCGTATATATTGTGATTACAATACAATGGCCTATATTTCCTTTCAGCCAGAAGAGTGGGGTGCTCATATTCCTCGGGGACACAATTTTGCCGTTTTCAATGATGATTTTAAGGAGTAAAAAATTCAATGGATGGGTCACGTGAAATGGATTTTTTTTTTATTATTATAACAAATATGATTATTGTTTTTAAAACTTAGACAAAATTTCGGCACTTACCGCAAAGGACCGAAAAACAGACAACGATTTTTGGCCAATTTTCTTACTTTGACTTGTGAAAAAATGATTTCAAAGAAGTATAACTTAGTAATTCTTTGACTGATTAGCCTAAATAACTGTTATTTACACGATATGTCTGCTATTCATCTATAATGAAATTAATTTGATAAATAGTGTTTAAAGCTGCAGGTTGTTTTTTTGGTGGGAGGGGGGGGGGGGGGTAAAATAGATGTGTTAAAACGGCGAATATGTGTCCCCCTTTGACAAAACATGAGGAAATTTCAAAAAGCCTTTAATCTAACTTTTCAGATGATTTTTTGTTCAAAGAAAAAACATTTTTAAGCTAAGAATATTTTGTTTTTGATGTAATCTTCATATGAAAATATCAGTATACTTCAAAAACATAAAGACTAATTACGCTTTGTGCAACGGTTTTTAAAGTCTTCTTTAACTAATTGGGAATTATAATTTTGAGTACTGTTTAACTTTAAATCACGTTTAAATTTAAAAGACCTTTGTGCAACCCAGTCCTGAACATAAACTGCGGAAAACATGGAAAGCTATTGCGAAAATGAGCACCCCGCTCTGTGCTTATTATTCCCGTTTAAAATTAAAACGAATAACAGAAGTTAGATAGAAAACTAATTAAAGGCCTCAAAGTGCACTCAAAATCAAAAATCAAATCCAAGATATGACTTAAAAGTGATCATGTGGTTCAAAACTGGTACGTTATGGCCTGTACAGTTAGAGTTAAGGTTGTGGGTTCTAGGTTCTAAAACGATTTCAAACGTTCAGACGACGGTGAATAAATTCACGTGGCGCCATCACTTCAAAGTTAAAAATGTAAACAAGTTTCCAAATATGAAAAATATTAAACTACAGACAGTTGAAAATATATTAACCATCATCCATTAGAAAATATGATTTCAAATAGTATGTGACAGGTGTAACCTAAGAAAGAAGACGAACTCTGTTATCTAGCCCAGTAAAACAGAAAAAAATATGATGCCTAACTTATTTTTTTTTTAAACCATTATATTTTGTCAAGGACGTATCAGTAAAGATTATCGGTTTTTCTACACATTGATATCGTAAAATATCGGCCGCGAGCCACTATGTGAACCTTTTTGGCTTGTGAGCGTAGTGAACAAGCTAAAAAGTTTCACATTGTGTCGAACACCTGATATTTTACGACATCTATATATACATAGAAAACCCGATTATCTGTTTATCGTTCTATTGATGGTCTTTTTTCCTCTCCCTAAGACAGTTTTACGCTTTACAAAAGCAAGCTTGATAACGTCTCCTCTCGCGTTGTGTCGTCGCTGATAACTTCTCCTCTCACATTGTGACGTCGCTTGAAGTCTTGATACAAATATTACATGATTGTGTAATTGTCTTCTCAAATAACCCAAGCCTAAAAAAAATATGTCTAAATAATTATGGTTACAATGCACTTCAACACCAATACAGCTGCAAAACAGTACAACTGAGTTTAGCTACATGTAGTATTAAGTAATGAACTCTTCACTGACATTAAAATTGATCTCATAGATGACTTGCTTATTGCAGATTTGGGATAAACATAAACAAGAAAAAAATCCGGCAACAACATAAAACCAACTGAGACCTATTTTATTCAAAATTCAGTTGATAAAGAGCAATGAGAGTTTTATATACTATTCAGTATGAATGGTGTGTCAAGCACTAATTCATCATGAGTCAAATTATTCTATTATGACAGGCACATGATATATATTGTATTCAGCAATTTTTTCAAACATGAACCAGATTTTATATGTTTGGATATAAATGTAAATTCAGATATTTTTGCATGCATTTATTATTTTGATTTTACCATGGAATTCCCCCCCCCCCCCCCCCCCCCCCCCTCCCCTTCTGATTTCAGTAACTAATGGAAACAAATAATGCTGTTGTCAGTAAATGCAATTTAAATTTTTACGAAACCAATCCAGTTGCAATTTTCACAATAGTAAACATGATAAAATATTCTGAATTTAATAAATACTAAATACGTCAAATATTTTTTGAATTTTGAAAATTCCTTTAAACATGTGTCATTGTAGGTATTATATACACACTAAAGGGAATATTAATTGTAATATTTCATATTTTTTTTTATTTTGCAGCATTGGGTACTTCCAATGTCCCAGGATAAAAGAAAATGAAAAAACAATTTGCATCATGAACAAAGGAAAACAGGCTACTCTGTTTCAGAGTTGGGGACAAAAGAAAAAGGATGTACAAACAGATAATAAAGGCAGCAGTGACGTTATTGATCTTTGTGAGGGTTTGGATGAAGATGATGATCAGTTATTGGCTGAGGTATGATTTACAAAACAATATTTTACTGACTGCAAGACCTTCATGGGACGTCAAGGTGGTTTAACACCCTCTAGTAGTACTAGTAGTAATTAAAATTATAATATCAGCGTCTACAATTGTGTAGTGTTTCTTGTAGATTTCAAAAGTGCATGTCAAAAGAATACATGAAAAAAGAAAGACAACATACAACATCTTGTTCAATTTGAAAAAATAAAATAAAAGGTATTCACAACTAAAATTAAATACATACCGGTAGTATTATAAAAGACATATACATTTACATAAATATTTATAAAAACCCAAAGCATTTGAAAATACATTTGATGTGGATGAAGAAACAAAACTCAAGAACCCAGAAAAACGTATAATGCTATTGAACAAGTGACACTATATTGAAATACATGAATCAATCACAAAAAAAAACACCACAAATTCAGTTGTATGTTGTTTTCATATTAGCGTACGCGAAACCATAATTTTATAATATAAATATATGCAGGTAAATCATTTTTTTTCTCAAACCAAAAAAGGTGCATAGAATTTTTTTGTATCTTTACATATTCTACATTTTAAGGCTATGGAGAGAAGTCTGCATGACTATAGTGATGATGTTGGACACACAGCTAATGATGGCGGACAGACAGCTAATGATGGCGGACAGACAGCTAATGATGGCCATGAAGGGACATCTGATGTATGTAACATATCAATTGGAGCTGAGAGTTTCCCAGTATCAACACAGGGATTGACACAGATGAACGTACCACCAGGGTTTGACAGAGTTGCTGGAAAGTTATGGATCTATCCCACCAACTACTCCGTTAGAGAATACCAATACAATATAGTTGGTAAGGCCTTGCTGAAGAATACCATGGTAACGCTGCCAACAGGTCTAGGAAAGACATTTATAGCTGCTGTTGTGATGTATAACTTTTATCAGTGGTATCCCCAAGGAAAAGTTGTATTTATGGCTCCAACCAAACCATTGGTAGCACAACAGATTGAAGCCTGCTACAATATAATGGGTATACCACAGGAAGATACTGCAGAAATGACAGGTGAATTATAAATATTTTATGTGCACAGTAAAGAGCCGGTAATCCAGTGATTATGGTTGGTTACTTATTATCATTAATTTATTTTTCTTCACATTTTGTTATGCATAAACTCCCCAAAAGCTCCAGTTCGTACAAAATGCTGACTAAGACTTAGAATTAAATGTGTTTTAAAGGGAGTTTTATGTTGAATATTGTATGATCCCATGGTTTTATGGGTTTGGGTGTGTTATTTCACTTGAAACTTTTTTTATTTTACATATTAGGGGCTTTACATTTTGTATTTCAATTAATTTGTCCACCTTTTCTTTACAAGTGACTCAAATGTCTTTTAACTCATAACTTAGGCACAATGGCACCTACAGAGAGGAGAAGAGTTTGGATGGAAAAGAGAGTGTTCTTTTTGACACCTCAAGTCATCATGAACGACTTAAGCAGAGGAACCTGTCCTGCTGTAGATGTTAGATGTCTGGTTATAGATGAAGCTCACAAAGCTACAGGCAACCATGCTTACTGTCAGGTAATATATATATGTATATATATATATATGACGCCCGTCAAGCAAAAACCACCCTTATCGCATTTGACGTCGTTATCAGAAGTCAACGCTAGAATGTAACGTAGAACAAACCGATAAATTGCACGTTGAAATTGAGATATTTTTTCTAAACATAACGTTATCCATGTGAACTGAACAGTCTATTCTTATATTAATACAATTAAATACTTCTGTAAAATAATGCCGTATTTACGATTTAAAATTTAATTTTGTGATAAATTTCTATTAAAACCTCTTAAATGCTTGTTTTGACACGCTGTATATTCTTACTGTCTTGAGAGGAATGATTTATAAACAATATAATAAAATCCCACACATCAGCAAGTCTCATTATGACATGGTACCACGATATGTGATGATTTACGTATTAACCTTCTACAATATATATAATACCAATGTTGTGTGAAAAAAATATAACTGACAACATCTTGGCTAAAAACAAAACCACAGCCAAGCAATAGTACACAAAAACACAATATTAAAAACTAAAGACTTAGCAACATGAACCCAACTGGAAACTGGGGGTGATCTCAGGTGCTCCTGTTCTACACATGTGGCACCTGTGGTGTTGCTCATGTCAGTACAACCCAGACAAATGTGCAACACAGGGGACATTGAAACTCTATGTTTTCTGCATTTAGAAATCTGAGTAAAGATTTATTTAGATATCTAACTAAATGTTAAGGTAAAGGACTGCTGCATTAACTTTTATAATGTGAGTAAGAATTATGTGTTTTTTTTGGGTAGATATTTTACTCTTGTATTATAGGTTGTTAGAGAATTGATTAAGTACACATCAGAATTCCGTATATTGGCTTTGAGTGCTACGCCTGGAGGTGATATTAAGGTATTTATTTCATTTTTTATGTGAGGTTTGTCATGTTTATAATTCCATTGTTTTAAGGAGGCTAGAGGGTACAAAAAAATCAGCAAAAATTGAAACATTTATTTTTTCATTATTTTTTTTATTTATTACACTATTAGTTCTTACTGTATGATATGGTACAAAAATCTACAAAAAAAACCCAATTAGTTTTTGCCCCAGATGACTTTTAAAATGTTTATATCATTGAAAAAGGTCCAAATCATCTCCCTTTGATGTAAAAATGCCATTTTTTTTGCATAAAATTGAAATAACTTTTTTAACTCATCGGTGACCTATATTTTTTACTTTTTTTTTCAAGTGAACTGAACTTTCATTTCGAATTAACTTTTTTTCTTTTATAGTTCAACAGAAAAAAAGTACTTCAACAAAAATGCATGCTTCTTTTTAAGGCAGATTGTGAGCTTAAATGAACGGTGACCTCATATTTTTCCATTAAGTATACGATAAAGATTATTTATAGAAAAAAAAGCGAAATCCTATATTTAAAAAAAGAATGATTTAGACCAGCGAGCTCCCTTAAATAAAACA
This sequence comes from Mytilus trossulus, assembly GCF_036588685.1. Classification (NCBI taxonomy): domain Eukaryota; kingdom Metazoa; phylum Mollusca; class Bivalvia; order Mytilida; family Mytilidae; genus Mytilus; species Mytilus trossulus. The sequence continues at coordinate 38,040,653 of NC_086375.1, forward strand.
GTTTGTCTAGATTGTTTTTCTGTATACCTGAAAATTATGAGTGATTTGATTAGTGAGTACATTATGATGAGTAACAGCTAAACTGAAAATATGTGTTTTGTTTAGAAAAAGGTACTTTTATGGAATTATGGCCTTTTTACCTTAAAACTAATGGGAAAATTTTAGGTGGAAGCAGGCAGGGGCATTCATTTCATACCTACACATTCAATTGTTACATGTTTTTATCATACTTTATTTTGAATTGAAAATAAAGTGACCATTTCATCATAAATACACATGAATTTTGATCTACTTTCAGGCAGTACAACAGGTGCTTGCTAACCTATTGATATCACACATAGAAATACGTACAGAGGAATCCACAGACATTAAGCCATACTCTCATGAAAGGAAAGTTGATAAGATAGTTGTCCCATTAGGAGATGAATTAACAAGTGTCAAGAAAAAATATGTCCAGGTATGTATTGATCACAAAAGACTCAAGTTTCTTTCATTACCTTTTTACATTTTGAAACTTGAAAATTACTGTTTATGTTTCCTGGTGAGTCAGTGGAGCAGGATCTGCTTACCCTTCTGGTATCTTTCGCTCCTCTGTTAATGCTTTTTCTTTTTATTATATATTTTTACGTACACAATTTACTCCTTTATTTTTAAATGGATCTTCTAGTGTAAAATAATATTTAAAAATATATTGTAAGGTAGATAATTCATGTTTTTTTACCCAACTATGAAATGCACATAGATGAGCTCTTTGGAAGTGTTTGTAATTTAATGAAATCTGTAGCAACTTTATTTCCAATACATGTACACAGTTTGTTAGATGTTTCATTTCTGTTTAAAATTCTATTTGACAAATTTATTATTTGGGACACAGGGATCCAAACAATTTTTGAAATTCTATTTGTCAAATTTATTATTTGGAATGCAGAGATCCAAATAATGATATGAATAAATTTGTAGAGTAAACTTAATGACTGGATGCATTTGATATGTCTTACTTTCTTTTCTTTTTATTGATAGATTTTGGATGTTACCATAAACAAATTAAAAAGACATGGTGTAATATACAACAGAGATACAACTAGTTTTTCAAAGTTCTTAATTTTAAAAGCAAGAGAAGACTTTAGACAGAATCCACCACCCAATTTACAGGTAAATATAATTCTACTCTTGTAAAAAAATGTTTGCCTTTTGATTTTGATTTATATGCTATCGGGGAGCCAATAGTAACTGTGTGAATAAAGAATAATGGACTTTAATAATGTGATGACAATATTTTGCATTGATTACTTATCTCCTGCCATGGCATAATTTTGCTAATTATATAATACAAGTCACATATAGTTTTCTCCATAATGGCAGGTATCCTTCATTTATGGTCTTTGTATTTAAAGAAAGTCATAAAAAAAACCTGGTGGTTTAAAAACAGATATTCAGTTTATATGCCCCATTTATGGGCATCATGTTTTCTGGTCTCTGCGTCCGTCAGTCTGTCTGACCCACTACAGGTTAAAGTTTTTAGTTGAGGTAGTTATGAATGAAGTTGGAGATCAATCAACTTGAAACTTAGTACACATGTTCACTACGATATTATCTCTCTAATTTTAATGCCAAATTAGACTTTTTACTTCATTTCATGGTCCACTGAACACAGAAAATGATAGTGCAGATGGGACACCCTTATACTCGGGACACATTCTTGTTTTGTTTTTTTATACAACTTTAATATTTTGTAACTACAAAAGACTCTCATTTAAAGAATATCAATTTGGCTTATTTTTATTTGAATTTTACATATATTAACTCTTACTTATAAAACGAGTTCTGTTGTCTTTTAAAAGTGGGCTTGCAATCATATTATTATATCTGTAACATGTCTGTGGGAGTATAATGGCGTCACCTATGAAACAAAAATCATGTTATTTGTCTTGTCACAAAATAATCACATAGAAGAATTGCTTTTGAAAGTAAGTTTAATTACAGTAGTCAACCTCTATTTCAGAGAAACAACTATGGTATGGTAGAAGGAGATTTTGCTCTAGCTTTAAGTTTGTACCATGGCTTTGAACTGCTCCAGTTGCATGGATCAAGATCATTATTTAACTACCTTGATGGAATATTACATGGAGACAAAGGTTATGGCCGTACAAAAACAGAATTACTGAGGAATCATGACTTTAATGAATTGATGGATTTGTTAAGAGAAAAGTTTGCACCACCTGACTGCAGGTAACAAATGTACAGTACAGGAAATACATGTTTCATTTAAATGATAATATCTTACTGTAAATTTAGAAGTAATTGCAAGGGTTTTATTGGAACTAATGCCACTAGATGAGACTTACAATAACAAGAACCCTCATGCTGATTTCTGATACATAAATCTGTAGGCAGATATTTTTCAATCCAAATAATAAATCTAGAATTTTTTATTCTTTTAAAAAATTTAATGTTAATTGCAAGCAATTATTTCTGAATTTGCAGGGTTTTAAAAAACAATTATTCAAAACTATCTTGATCAATTTTGAAAAACAAGTTAGAACATTTACTTCTTAAAAATATGTTTTTTCTTAATAGAATTACACAAATAAAGTCATTTTGGCTTTGTTTAGTTTTTTGTTATGCTCAGAAAAAGGGGTACCAGTACATATTGAGATTTTCATCTCAAATTTTTGGATAATTTGCCATACTTATGTATGATAAAATTGTAAACTTTAAATAGTTTTGATACTGTTACTTTCAGGCCAAGTCAGAGCAGTAAAAAGCCTCTGGTAACAGGTCATCCTAAGATGGAGAAGTTAGAACAAGTGGTACTTGATCATTTCAATACATTCAACTCAGGTAGAACTTTAATAGTTGCTCTTAAGACATAAGTCTCGAAAGCAAGACACAGCAATTATCATTCCATTTTTGACTGTGATTAAGTTAGTGGTTAATTTTTATTCAAACTTCAATATCATTGTAAATCATTTGAAGTTGAACATTTCATTTCAATTTTCAAGAAAAGTTAATTTTATATAGGGAGGGATCAAATATCCATGAACATAAATTGATTAAGTCACTGTGTGTTGCTTTATGTCCAGTGGTCATGAACATAAAAATAAAAAGATACCAACACACTATAATATTCCAAATAAATAAAAATTAAATTTGTTGAAATTTAAGGACAAATAATGCTTAATAAAACTATGGGGTTCTCTCAGTCTCATAGTTGGAGGCTGTACGTACATTCACTTCGTTTGAATTTTGGTGGATAGTTGTTTGATTGACAATCATTCCACATCTACTTACGTTTATATTTTAGGAGATGGTGAGACTAGAGTGATGATATTCTCCCAGTATCGTGACAGTGTATCAGAAATCACTAATATTTTAAAACAGCATCACCCCCTGGTTAAAGTGATGAGTTTTATTGGCCAGTCCTCTGCTGGAAAGTCTACCAAAGGATTTACACAGAAAGAACAACTACAGGTATTGAATTTGTACTTCTGATATTAATTTAAGCTTTAAAAGAAAGATTTTAGTTGGTTATACCTGAGTTGAAAAAATTAAGAGAAAAAAGAAGAATTGTGTATTGATAGTCTCTATCTTGTCTTAGTTGCTTAAAGGGGTAACCCTATGGCCAGATCAAGAGGCCCCCTGCCTCAACCTAGGTTGTATGTTTGTGTTTAAACTTCAATAGATCTTACTGAATCTAGTTTTCTTGCAATCAAAATTGACATTAAAAAGAAGCAAGATACTTTCCATAGTAAGGTAAGGTATCATTACAAAATGTATGTAGTTATTTTAACAAATTTAATATTGTCAATAAATTAGTACCTAATTAGTTTTGATATGTTTTCCAAATTATTGACTCTTAAATACAGATTTCTTTTTCAATTTGATGGGAATAACCCACAAATTGAAACAGAGTATAAGTAGCTTTAATGGATTAATGGAAATAATTAATATAGTTAAGACTAAAAATTGTTAGTTGAACAATAAAGCTGTTGTATTGGGCTTGGGGCCTTTAGTACATTTGTCCTTTTATTCATTTATATTGGATTTTTATGTTTGGCGCACTAGTGTTGTTTAATATTTCAATTGAGTTTATTTAAAGTAAACAAGGTGAACATGTAGGGTGCATCTAAATTTTCTTTTGTATTTGTGTATACTGTAAATTCAGATATTATTACATGCATTTATTATTGCGATTTTGTCATTTTAGACCTTGATGCGATTTTTATTTTTGCGATATTCAGAAAAATCCTGTTGATTCAAAGACAAAATTTCAAAATGCGAGTTTTAATAATTGCGATGATAACCCTGTCGCATTTTTCGCAATAATAAAAACATGGCAATAAAATCTGAATTTACAGTATTATTTATCATGAAAATATACAATCCTTAAAATCATAAAATACACGTACAACCAAAAATATTCATATGCTGTAATTAGCAAAGTTTTCCATTTATTTTTATGCCTGCGTTGCAGGTACATTTATATTTATGCACGTGTTGCAGGTAATGAAAGATTTCCGTGAGGGTGGTTATAACACCTTGGTGTCAACATGTGTTGGTGAAGAGGGTTTAGATATTGGTGATGTAGACCTTATTGTATGCTTTGACGCCCATAAGAGTCCGATACGTCTGGTACAAAGAATGGGAAGAACTGGCAGAAAACGAGAAGGACGTATTGTAATGCTTGTTACCGAAGGCAAAGAAGAACAGGTTATTTACATGATACTGTTTATTTAAATTTATTAGTGTAGGACACAGCCGATCGCCTGGTCGCCAAATGCGACCAAAACCTTGATTGGGCGATTAGAAACTGTAAAAAGGAAGATAGTTACTGACCCAAAAATAAATCATTGGGCGAGTGCATTATTATTCTCAAAATCGTAAATACTCCTATAAATAACACACCCCAACTTCGGAACAATCATTTTCGGATATCCTCTGGTCACACCGTTGAAATGTACAAGTTGAGGAGGTGTTCCATAATTGGAAGGATATACATATATAAGAAGAATAAGTGCAATAGAATACCAACATGGCCGATGACAATAATTAAACACGTCGTGCGTGATTATTGCCTGTTAAGTGGGTCAAATAAGGCTTTACTGGCAATGGTGATCGCTCAACAAATTTTGTTTTATAAAAGATAACGACAGTCATTGACAGTAAAATCTCGTCTGACCCACTAAACCAAACAAGGACAAGGGAATTATGAAAAGAACTCCAAACACGGATACAAATGAGAAGCTGTCAAAATTATTTTTCACGGAACCCCCAAGGACAGAAACAAGTGATAAGAAAATATTACGTTTATAAAATGTCTTTTGATTTTGTTTTGCACTGACATTTTGTACTAAAATACAAACTTTTGAAAAGACTGACCGGATAGAATATTACGGAAATTCTCAGTACTAATTTTAATATATCAATTCCACAGGCACTTGTTTCTATCCACACAAAGGTCTTATATGGATTGTCGACCTTCGTATGGATAGAAACAAGTGCCTGTGATCAATTCGCAGAAAACTGTACATGTTTAATTTTACACACAACAACAAAATCTTCAGTGATGAGCACTACATCACTATGCAACCGAAACCGGTAATGGAACTTCACTTCTCGCTACTCTCATGGCATGAGAGGTCACCTTTTCCTCTTCAAAACCCTATATTGATCTATATTATAGGCAATGGACAGTGAGGTTTCATGTGGTTTTTTTTTTCATTTTTTATGACTCATCACGGAGAAAAAATTGAGTAAAATAATTGGACTACCAATTAGCATTTTGGGCCTGTGAAATAATTTTTGTACTGGCCCAAAAAAATTTTGGCTGGCCCGACTGTCCTACACTATTTATTATGGTTTTGTGGACAAGATGGTCATTGTGTCATCTATACCTTACCTTACTTGCAGTGAGGTGATTATGATTGCCCATGTCAAGCAATTCATCTATACTTTGAACTCAGATATACTATTGATAGTGTATAGTTAAAAATTTGACACTTTAGATTTTTTGCCATTTGTCATACAGGATTATGTTTTTCTTTTGTGAAGATGACAATGCCTTTTTCCCAAATTTCTTTAGGAAGAATACCTTGTCCCAGTAATGAAAAAGGGTTATCCTTGAACACTCAAGGTAGGCAGCCTCCTTAATATCGTAATAACCTTGTCAATATCTCAATTCTTTTGGGTCATTACAATGTCAGAATATTTATTTGGGAAATAATATCAGATTATTACATGGCATTTTTCATATCACATGTATTATCAGTCCTAGGTTCAATATCAGTCCAAGATCCGCATGGCTCAAGGGCTGATATTAAACCGAGGGCTGATAATACATGCGATATGAAAAATGCCATGTTATGATCTTTTTATCATATGCTTCAACAATGGAGAAAAATAAGTTTAATATATTGATCATTTTAAGTAATTTAATCAAGTAGAACTTCAAAAAGTGAAAAGTTTACAGAAAACTGAATAAAAATAAATTAAATACTTCTCTTATATGGCTAAACAGAGAAAGAAAGAAAAGATTAATGTATTTTATATGATTATTTGATAAATTATGCTGGAAAACTAATTGTTATGTTTCCAGTTATATGAGCCCCAGAAAACATCTGAATTGTCTTTCTTTGTAGTTTTCATGGACTATTTCATGTATTTCATTTGGTTTCTTGACATCATTTGACTCGTAGTTAGTAATATCTTTCAAAACAAGGCCTAATTCAGCTTCTTGTGATGCTGATAGCAATTGGTCATCATCATCAGATGGTATGTCATCAATATTATTGTTTTGATCAGTTCCTTATTTCTGTTCAAGTTGTTTTGAGATACCACCACTACCGACATTTGATAAAATATGAGACATTTCTTGTTGCTGATCCAAGGAAGCACTACAATATTCATTAATTGATTGAACATTTTTGTGGCCGCTAATTTGCATAATTTGAGAAGGAGGGATTTTTTCATGTGCGAGAGCGGTGAAGGTTGTTTTCCTAGCACTATGATTTGTTTTACGCCCTTGGACTCCGGCCTCTTCACACATAGTTTTCACAAAATCAGAAAGTGTGTTTTTTCCCATGGCCTGCTTCCGATTCCATACTCCATCTTTGATATCTCGGTTAATCCCTAAATAAAAAGGACCATCAGCTTCCATCATGTCTTCAGGTCTTCTCTTTGCATACTCTAGGTAAGTAGCAACAGGACATCTAGGATTTCCTAAAAATAAAAATAACATTAAGCTTACTTTTATTCAGTAGTGAAAATGAAATGTTGTATACATAATCAAGATAATCATACATTTTTTTTAATTATTTATTTATCTGTTGTTATTTAGAATTTTTATTTCACCCCCTTGTTGATTTTTTCCGTAATAACAATAAACACAAAAACATGATGTCAAATTTGTGTTATTTTTTGTGATTAATATATTTTTTTAATTTTTTGGTTGATTTATTAAACAAATTTGTTTGCATTTTGATAAGGTATTATTACATTATTAACATGTTTAATTAGTTGATTTTAAAGGGGATATATGCGAAAAGAAATTATCAACTTTTTAGCTCACCTGGCCCAAAGGTCCAAGTGAGCTTTTCTCATCACTTGGCGTCCGTCGTTGTCCGTCGTCATCATCCATCGTCTTCGTCCGTCGTCGTTAGCTTTTACAAAAATCTTCTCCTCTGAAACTACTGGGCCAAATTGAACCAAACTTGGCCACAATCATCATTAAGGTATCTAGTTTAAAAAATGTGTCCGGTGACCCGCCAAACCAACCAAGATGGCCGCCCCGGCTAAAATTAGAACATAGGGGTAAAATGCAGTTTTTGGCTTATAACTCAAAAACCAAAGCATTTAGAGGAAATCTGACAATGGGTAAAAATGTTGATCAGGTCAAGATCTATCTGCCCTGAAATTTTCAGATGAATAAGTCAACCCGTTGTTGGGTTGCTGCCCCTGACTTGATTATTTTGAGGAAATTTTGCTGTTTTTTGGTTACTATCTTGAATTTTATTATAGATAGAGATAAACTGTAAACAGCAATAATGTTCAGCAAAGTTAGATTTACAAATAAGTCTACATGACTGAAATGGTCAGTTGACCCCTTTAGTAGTTATTGCCCTTTATAGTCAATGTTTAACCATTTTTCGTAAATCTAAGTAATCTTTTACAAAAATCTTCTCTGAAACTACTGGGCCAAAATAATCCAAGCTTAGCCACAATCATCTTTGGGGTACCTAGTTTGAAAAATGTGTTCGTTGACCTGGCCATCCAATCAAGATGGCCACCATGGCTAAAAATAGAACAGGGATAAAATGTAGTTTTTGGCTCATAACTCTGAAACCAAAGCATTTAGAGGAAATCTGACATGGGGTAAAAATGATTATCAGGTCAAGATCTATCTGCCATGAAATTTTCCGATGAATCGGTCAACCTGTTCTTGGGTTGCTGCCCCTGAAATGGTAATCTTGAGGAAATTTTGCTGTTTTTAGGTTATTATCTTGAATATTATTATAGATAGAGATAAACTGTAGACAGCAATAATGTTCAGCAAAGTTAGATTTACAAATAAGTCAACATGACCGAAATGGTCAGTTGACCCCTTAAGGGGTTATTGCCCTTTATAGTCAATTTTTAACCATAATTCGTAAATCTAAGTAATCTTTTACAAAAATCTTCTCCTGAAACTACTGAGCCAAATTAATCCAAACTTTGCAACAATCATCTTTGGGGTATCTTGTTTGAAAAATGTGTCTGGTGACCTGGCCATCCAATCAAGATGGCCGCCACAGCTAAAAATAGAACAGGGGTAAAATGTAGATTTTGGCTCATAACTCTGAAACCAAAGCATTTAGAGCAAATCTGACAAGGAGTTAAATTGTAAATCAAGTCAATATCTTTCTGCCCTAAAATTTTTAGATGAATAGGACAACTGGTTGTTGGGTTGCTGCCCCCCAACTGGTAATTTTTAAAGAAATTTGTCATTTTTGGTTATTATCTTGAATATTATTATAGAGATAAACTGTAAACAGCAATTATGTTCAGCAAAGTTAGATTTACAAATAAGTCAACATGACCGAAATGGTCAGTTGACCCCTTAAGGGGTTATTGCCCTTTATAGTCAATTTTTAACCATTATTCGTAAATCTAAGTACTTTTACAAAAATCTTCTCCTGAAACTACTGAGCCAAATTAATCCAAACTTTGCAACAATCATTTTTGGGGTATCTTGTTTGAAAAATGTGTCTGGTGACCTGGCCATCCAATCAAGATGGCCGCCACAGCTAAAAATAGAACAGGGGTAAAATGTAGATTTTGGCTCATAACTCTGAAACCAAAGCATTTAGAGCAAATCTGACAAGGAGTTAAATTGTAAATCAAGTCAATATCTTTCTGCCCTAAAATTTTTAGATGAATAGGACAACTGGTTGTTGGGTTGCTGCCCCCCAACTGGTAATTTTTAAAGAAATTTGTCATTTTTGGTTATTATCTTGAATATTATTATAGATAGAGATAAACTGTAAACAGCAATAATGTTCAGCAAAGTAAGATCTACAAATAAGTCAACATGGCCTAAATGGTCAATTGAACCCTTAAGGAGTTATTGTCCTTTATAGTCAATTTTTAACAATTTTCATTAATTTGGTAAATTTATGTAAATTTTTACCAAATAATTTTCTCTGTTAATAATGGGCAAAGTTCATTTTAGATATAATTGTAAGAAGCAAGAATGTTCAGTAAAGTAAGAACTTCAAATACATCTGAAGTATTGAATGTATTCAATACAATTTTGTCATGAATCCATTTGTTTCCTTTGTTTAATATGCACATACACCAAGGTGAGCGACACAGGCTCTTTAGAGCCTCTAGTTTCAGTAAGCGTGATACATAAAATTGGGAATGGAAATGTGCATGTAATTATCAGACAAAATAAACATGATAAAAGTGAAAATATGAACATACAATGTACCCAGTCTCATGGTTTTTGAATTAAGAAAATCAATAGCGTTATACATACCAGTACGTAAAAAAACATCTTTACCAGTCTGAGTGAAAAAAAATTACAAATGCAAACTCTAATATATAAGCGTGAGTGTGTGAAAGTTACCCCATATTATAAGTACCTTTATATTCAAACATTTTTGCCTAGAAATTATGGTCTTGAATGAGAAGTGGCACCAGTCCGGGTCTTGGTTTGTCTTTCCGTGTGCTCCAAATACTTTTCACCCGTCGAGGTTACCTTTCGTTCTATATCGCCCCAACGTAAGGTTGCGTGCTCCTCCCGGGAGGGTAGCCCAAAATGCAGTAAGTTGGATAAGTGCACCTGGATTACCTGAAATAAAGTCGTTATAATAAATATAAATATTGCGTTTATTTTATTTCTTTAGATACATATTTATTTTTATATTCACCTCTTCCAAGCTGGCCTTTTTCATAAAATAAGTTTATTTCCTCAGTGGAGAATGGATCCGCTCTCTTTTTTTTTGCACCTAGTCCCATGGTCTTAAGTTCTTTCATCTTGGCCGACAGAACCTCTCTGGAATGATTAAATTCTTTGTCTCTTATTATACTAATGTTTAACTTATCAGTCATATATCTGGAGATACTACTCAGTACTTTGGAAGGCCTTTACTGTTCCAGGTTCATATGGAGTCCCATCTAATTTGGTGACTTTCTTGAAGAAAAGTGCGAGGAGCTTGTCAAGTTCATACACTGGGATTTCCTCCATTTTTCCATGCTCATTATTTGCTGAAAGCCAATTAGTGAAAATATTGACATCACTTGCAGTCTTCCGCTTAGTATTCTTGTTTTTCATTGCCTCAATGAATTCTGCTGTCTCGTCAACCTCATTTACGTTAGGCACAATATTGTCTGCCCTGTTTAGTTCTGCCATTTTGTAAACATATACCGGAAATCGCCGAGTACTGACGGAAAGGTATGTGATAACATTGACGGAAAGGCATGTGATAACTTCCGAAGTATGTGATAAATATTTCGTATCAGCCCGCTAAGCACCAATTCGAAAAAATATGGAGTTTACATAATTTTAATGCTATTATCATACAGTAAAAATCATATGTTATTTGGCCTAAGTATATGATAATATAATTTATCCATACATGATTTTTTTAATTTTAGATTTATAATCAGAGCCAGTATTCAAAGAAAAGTATCCATAAAGCTATATTAAATAGTGCAAAGACGTTACATTTCTACCAGAATAATCCTGCCATGGTACCAGATGACTGGACACCAAAATGTCATAAAATGTTCATCACTGTTAGTAAGAAATTTAAACCTTCAAAGGCAGCGACTACATCCAACCAGAACAAAATTACCAGCATGATTGCTTCACATGGTAAGTAACTAAAGCAGAATACACAAAATTTACCAGAATTCTTGCTTCACATTGGAAGTAACCAAAGCAGAATAGACAGAAATTACCAGCATGCTTGCTTCACATGGTAAGTTACCCAAACAGAATATACAAAAAATATAAGACAGACAACATAGCTTGCATCACAACACAAATGGTAAGGTTAATAACCCTAGCATGACAAAAAGAAGCTAGGCAGTTAGAAGAAAGGTAAAAAATACCCCTGAAGGTGGGGGGATGTCTGCTGTAGTATCGACCTTCAATATTTTGAAGTTATGTTACATCAACATTTTTATTTTGTTTTTAAATTGAGATAAAAAGAAATTCAAGAGTTCGTGTGAGATTTATTTGATACTTAAGTTATTTATTAATTAAATGACATGAGCTGCTCCTGCAGTAGAGCATATGCAAGTTTTCAGTTGCAGATCAAACATTTAATGTTCAGAAAGAAAAAAAAATAAATAGTTAAATGTGGAACTTACAACTTTGTCAATATTTCCTGTACTTAAATGAAAATTCAATGTTTTAATAGTTTAAATCATAAAGGTATTAAAGAATTATCTCTGTGGTATCAAGCCAGTCTTAGTTAATTTGTATAGATAATCAGGTTTTCTACACATTGATATCGTAAAATATCAGCTGCGAGCCACAATGTGAACCAACGACAGTTTTAGGGTTGACTAAAGAAATCTTGATAATGTCTCCTTTCGCATTGTGACAGCGCTGATAATGCCTGGTCTCCTTTTGAAGCCTTGATACGAGAATTACAGAAAGCAAAAAAGCAGGCTGATGTAGCTGTAGGGATGGACATTTAATTTTAAATATGCATTGGTTGATCTGATGAGATATACTTTTTAAGTGATAATAACTGTTCGTTCTCATGTCCTGCTGTTCCTAATTGTCCCAAGTTAGTGCAGGGATGGGGTCGATTTCTTTGAAATGTAATTGATTAAATAACTATTACTTTGCTAATTTAATGTAATTGATTACATTATGATTACAGCTAATTTTAATGAAATTGATTACATGTAATTGATTACATTAGATTTCTTTTCTTTAAAGTAATCATGATTATTTAGGAGGATTGCATTGTATATTGTAGTATTAAAGAATTTCTTAATAAGATTTTATCCTCACGAAAGCTAATTTTGGTTGTTTTTTCTACATCCTTAACCTATTCATCTAATAAGAATTTAGAAAAGAAGCAGTGTAACATATGTAAAGTTTGATATCATAGACAATTGTTCTTTCTCTGGGTATAAGATAAAACATTGTTGGTTATTTTTTAAACCTTGCCAGCTGCCAAATTAACACAAAACTTGAACAAATAATGAAAACCCATTTAAGTATAATTTTATTGTCTGTGGGGATATAATTGACACGTCCATATGTTTTTTTCAGGTGTAAAATCACTACTTTCATTTTTTAACAAACAATAGGTGAGCTTGGGAATAAGAATTTTTAATTATCTTTATTGCAATATCAATCAATTTGTAATTAGTTTATTTTCATTATTTCTTTAATTGTTTGAAATTTTTTAATACTTAATGATATACAATTGTAGTTTGAAAGCACATATAAAAATATTTATGGAAAACAAAATTTATACAAAAAAAAAATGAAAGTTTGTTCTTAATTTCTTTATAAATTAAGTGGGCTCAATTATGTTGACCATCAAAGTCAAATTGGGAGTAAATGTTTTACGGTATTGAATTTCCATGTAATTTCACAAAAATGATAGTGAATACTAGCCTGATATTTTTTCATATATGCATCACATCTTCTTATTATTATATTGTCTATCAAAAACAGTTTTCATATACAAAAGTTGAAATCAACAAGTAATAATATGAATGTAATCTATTAAAATAAATCATGATTACACCTGTTTTTCCCAATGTAATTGATTTCATTACAATAGCATAATTACTGATTAAATGGGATTACGTTGCATGATGTAATCGATTACAGCTGATTAAGATTACTGATAACGATTACACATGTCTGGGTAAGTGGAAGATTTGGTACCAGCAAATATATTTAGTCTGGCACAATAATCATGTTTGTAGCTGGGTCGTACTACAGTTTTTTGGTAAATTGTAAACATGAATTATCCAAATAATGTAACAACTGAATGTCCCAATAATCATTCATACCAAACAAAATTGAGAATGGAAATGGGGAATGTGTCAAAGAGACAACAATCCGACCAAATAAAAAAACAACAGCAGAAGGTCACCAACAGGTCTTCAATAGAGCGAGAAATTCACGCACCCGGAGGCGTCCTTCAGCTGGCCCCTAAACAAATATATACTAGTTCAGTGATAATGAACGCCATACTAATTTCCAAATTGTACACAAGAAACATAAATAACAACAGACTACTAGCAGTTAACTGACATGCCAGCTCCAGACTTCAATTAAACTGACTGAAAGATTATGATTTCATCATATGAACATCAGGCACAATCCTTCCCATTAGGGGTTTAGTATCATACCATCATAACATATATGAGAAGAACATAACCTGTGTCATGCCAACAACTGTTTTTAGAATAAATGTGTTTAGTTCCGACGCAAAGACCTTATCAGTGACTCAATATTAACGCCAAAATATGCAATCTTTAATGACTTGACAACAGTATCGTAATTATATCCCTTCTTAATAAGTCTATTCAAAGGTTTTGTAAGTTTCTGAGGTGAATACTGACACCTTTGTGCTTTATAAAGAATATTTCCATAAAAAATTGGATGTGAAATACCTGAACGCATAAGAAGTCTGCATGTTGAGCTATATTTACGAATGATGTCTTTATACCGATGATAAAATTTAGTAAATGTTTTGACTAGTTTGTGATATCGAAAACCCTGGTGTAATAATTTTTCAGTAATACACAAATTTCTCTCGTTATACTCTAAAACATTGTTACATACACGAGTGAATCGTACAAGTTGAGATATATAAACACCGTAAGATGGTGACAAGGGAACATCACAATCTAAAAACGGATAATTAACGATAGGAAATGAAAAATCATCCCTTTTATCATAAATTTTAGTATTCAGCTTTCCGTTAGTGATATAGATATCAAGATTGAGGAAAGGGCAGTGGTCATTGTTAGTATTATCTTTATTTAAAGTAAGTTCAGCAGGATAAATTTCATTAATACTAGAACACACCCGTGAAATCGCGGGTCCGTGACTGAATAAAAGTATATTACTATGCGTAAGTCTTCTTGTAGTATTGGTATTGTCATCAGATAAAGTCATACCGATTATAAGTTAACAGTTTTCTCTGCTTTCAAAATCTTTCTGCTTGAACCTGTCGACCTGGAACTTATCAATTATTTGGAAATCAAAAGGGGCTTGAATGGAGTATTTTTTAAATCAACAGCATTGTCCTACATGAGTTATAAATAAAGTTGAACTCTTTGATTCGCTGTTTTACGTCATGCCCGCTAACAAATTGAAAACTACGCCTTACAGATTTTTAGTAATCGTATGGTCATCTTAGAAAGTCTTACTAATTAAAATACTGCAATAGGGAACAAATTGACTATGATTGAATTTAGTAGTGTCAACCCTGTGATTATGACCCTTCTAATATATGTAGCATCCTAAATACAATTTTTGGTGGTGCACATGTCAGATGCAGAATGTACAGATAAGGTAATAGGTAACAGGTGAATATATATTATAATATTGGTATCGGTATCGGATTCGACCCGGAACTTGTTAATTATTGGCAATATTAATTATGTGGAAAACAAAAGGGTCTGGAGTGGTGTAATTTTTAATCAACACTATTGTCCGATATTAGTTATATATAAAGTTGAATTCTTGGATTTGTCGTTTTTACATGATGACGGCTGACAAATTGGACCTCGTAATTTTAGTATTATAGATACGTACTGAAGTGGTCATTATTGAGAGCCAAAATATCATCCAAATATCTAAAAGTATTATTAAATTTGTTTATCAGATGTTGTTTTGATGGGTCTTTGCTTATTTTTGTCATAAATTGTAACTCATAACAATACAACAAGAGGTCCGCAATAAGTGGTGCACAGTTAGTCCCCATTGGAATTCCGATAATCTGACGATATACGGAATCCCCAAAGCGAACAAAAATGTTATCTAGTAAAAATTCAAGGGCATATATAGTATCAAAGCATGTCCAATTAACATTGCTACTAAAAAATGACCTAAAAGAGTTTGAACATATATATTCACATTCTGATTTTTTGAATGCCCATTTGATTAAGTGTGTGAATTTTTTCTTAATGAAAGTGTGAGGCAATGTGGTATACAGGGTAGAAAAATCAAAACTTTGAACAGATTCAAATTCACCAATATAAGCATGCAATTTATCAAGTACTTCCAACGAGTTCTTGACACTCCAAAAGTAATTTATTCCACTATGTTCGAAGGCCTTATTTGAACAATTTATTATAAGGGTTTTAATTGTACCAAGTGTGCTGGTAAGAAGAATAGACAATTTAGTAGTTGAACAATGGCTTGAAGACGAAATAAATCTATATTTGTGAGGGGTTTTGTGTAGCTTCGGAAGCCAATACATAGTTGGGACTTTCATTGTATTTGGCTCTGCTTGTAAAGCGGTGGCTAAAAGTTTATGTTTATTACAGATTTCATTTTCTGAAAATGGAGTCAGTTGGAATGTTGGTGAATTGGTGATTTCCTTTTTCAGAACCTCAATGTAAAATTTACGTCAAACAATAATAATATTATTAGCAGCTTTATCGGCCGGGACAAAAACAAATTCCTTGGCTAGGTCTTTTAGTTTATGTTTGATACGAGAAATAGGTTTATTGTGGTTATTGTTAATAGTAAAATGTTCTTTAAAATGTTGAATAAGTATATCAACTATCTTCATTACTGAATTAAAAAAAGAGTCCAAAGATTTTTTGTCAGCTTTTTCCCGTTTTATCCATTTCATACAGTAAGTATGGAGTGAGTCGTGGATGAGTCGTGGATGATATTAAGATTATATAAAAGTTTTTTAATACATGTTTTCCAGTTTTGCATTTATTTCTATTGGCTATAAATACTTTGTAGCATGACTTTATAATACAATTTTCACTACCATGAATTTTAAAATCATAACTTAAACAGCCAGAAATTTTGCTCATATATCAATCATAGTCTTCCTAATTCATGATATGGCATTACATTAGAATTCAACCTCTGTCCCTTGGTAATGTTTTACAATAGTTCAAGTAAACTTTTTCTACATTTGGTGCTCATAAACACCTTAAGGTTATCAGAGGTATTAGGATTATAATTTAGTACGGCAGATGCGCGTTTCGTCTACATAAGACTCATTAGTGAAGCTCATACTAAAAATATTTATAAACTTCACAACCTTACCATTAAATACTACATACATAAGTGTTAATAAAAGTGTTTAGGTATAAGGTTGACACAGCTTTTACTTGTTTATCAATGAAAAAAAGATATGTTATAATGCATTGTTATGTAAATGTGATCAATCAGGGGAAATAATTCATCAAACATATTTGAAATGAACCAAAATTTTACTTTATTTGATGTCTTTGGTTAGTTTTTCTTTTGATTACATTTGAGATGAGGTAATAATGTTATACAAGTGGTGAAACTCTAATAAAATATTGAATCTGAATCTGAGCTTGTTAATATAAATAAGTTGTGAAATATAAGTACATTTTAACTATGTCTTGTTTTAGGCATTCCCAATGCATTATTATGAAACATCACTAAAACATCTTGACAACACCCTTCATTGTATGTAGTTACAGGATTGAAACTGTCTGATTTATTTCACTTGTGAAATCATTAGCTTTTATTTCACTGGGGCTATAATTTTTCGTTGCCACCAATATAATAAATTCCTATTCTCTGTTCTTGTATTAGTATAGTAATATAATGAAATATACAGTTATTAAGCTAAACATGAAAATACAAGACATCACAAAACAGAACTTGTTTAACCCTAATGCTATGTCTTTGTAGAAGATAGTAATTTCATCTAATGCAGAGACCTTCTCCTTTCTCCCTTTTCTGCATAAAATCTTTGCTACATTCTTCAAAAATCCTTTGATTTCCTTGTCATTTTTGTGAAAAAAAGTAGGAGTTGATGATATTAAACAACAGTATGGCAGCACTTGCTATAAACACTAATACAATGAAGACAATCAGAAATGATATTGGATTTGATGTAGCTGGTATTTTATCAGAAGCCAGTGTCAAGAAGACCACAAATGAAAGCAATATTGTCATTCCATAAGATATTCTTTCACCAGAGTTATGTTGAAGCAGGACAACCAGTGGATTCAATAATGCTAATACAGCTATTGGCGTAAATACGAGGATGTTATAATATAGTGGTTCACATTTGATATTCAGAACAACTGCCAAAAATATGTTTCCTTCTGTAGCATGTTTTACTTCCCAACTTTATTCCATCCAACCTGGGCTTTGCTTCAAAATGGGCACTGTATGGCATTGATACTGGTTCAAGAGTCAAGACATATCTGCTTACTTGGTTCCCATATAAAAAATGTTAATGAACATTTTTGGTCATCAAATGAAAATTTTCTCATGTTAGCTGGACATTTGGAATTGATTACAAAGTAGGGGACCACTCTACTTTCCCATTATATGAAACACTGACTTTGAAATGACTGGTACTGGTAAACGGTTCAAGTAATAATCAGAAGGTTTCCATCACAGTGTAGAGTCCAGCCATGTGAGCAGTGTGATTGATGTCAATGATCATATTTCATCTACTTCATCATAATGGTTTATCCAAGGTTATAAAACTGAAACTTAATCCACTTTTTATTTGAATTACCATTTTCAGTATCGAATGGTGTTATATCTGGATTATTATCATTGAATAAGTCATTATGTAGTTTCTTGTAATCTGTTAAAGGGATAATTCGCGATTTTTCACTTTTCATCTTATTATGTTTATAATACCATAAAAAACATATTCACCAAGTTTTATTTTGATATGAAATCAAATAAAGGAGAAAATTGGGAATTATTGATTTTATTTCTTGAAACTTCCTGACTTATGTGACGTAGTTTAAGTCTTTGATGCATGCCGGGAGTGAAAATATCTCATTTAAGTCTTGTTCGTAAACCATCTAACAACGCGATTTAAAGCGCATCAACGACTTTTGGTGTAGCTATTAACCAACGAAAAATAAGTGATAGCCATGCAACTTTTAAAATTAGATCGTGTGGATATTTTGAAACGAATTTTAATAATAAAATTAATTCATACAATAGAACATTTTTATGTTTTTTTCAACAAATACTTTAAACAAACATATGAAATTGACATGATCAATAGTGTAATAAAAATACACGTTTGTATTCTGACCTTTTTGCTTCATTCCAGCAAACATTTTCACTTGCTTGTACGGTGGAAATAAAATGTGTATTGTTGTGAGACACCTAAAGAATGTTGAGTGCGTCGGTTAAATCAAGGTAATTAAAGGATTAGCATTATGTAATTCTAATCCTTTGATCCTCATTTAGTGAAATCTAGGCGTCACGGTTTACTGGCTTGAAGGTGTGAACAACATTTCGTATGAATTGAAAACGGGAGTCAGTCAAAGTTTTAGACACAGAAATCAAAGACTTATATAGACGTCCCTGCAGAAATGTAAAAAAAATAAAATTAATTAAACGGGAATAATAAGGTCGCACAATAACTGGATAGCTGTTGTATATTTTTATATTTTGCATAAGCATGATAAGATCACTTTTAAATGAATTATGACTTTTGATTAATTCAGTAACGATAAAATACTTAATTTTTTTAATTGAAGTATAAATTCATAAATAAAAATAGCCTTCTAATCACGAGTGTATGAACTAAAAATTGTACTATCTTAGATTAGGATCGGCAGCCTTAAATATTTCAAACAGATCATTAACAATTGCAATTATATAATTTAGTCCATCCGAAGTTATTTTCAATTACCTATTTAGGAATTAGTGTTTTCATCAAAATATGTCAAACCTCACAACGCACGAATACTTCAGATATTTGATAAATTTTTAAAAAAAATTGAGAGAAAATTTAAGAATCTTTTTGGAATGGATTCGAAATTTACGAACATATATGCTTTTCAAGTGTGAAAAACATCAACAAAATTTATACATAATCGGGAATGTCCTTAACAAAATAGTCTTCGTCTCACACTGTAACTATATCGGGCCCAACTATATATAATACTTCTGCTATTTGACCAACAATGTATAAAAAAAACAGAACGAATTTAATGTCATCTTTCCCTATTGTTTGAATGTTATAAGTCTGTTTCAACTGGCAAGAATACCCATAAAGCGGACTAGCAGTTTGTTCTTTAAAGTGCTGTCATTGAATATCAAGAAGGAAAATAAATCCCGAAATTGATTTGAAACTTTGATACTCTATAGTTTTCCTGGAAAATAATCATATCCCTTAGGCCGTAGTTTTTTTATTTTTAGTTTTACGAACCCTCCTACCCTAATTTTTGCCAAATAGGAAAAAAAATAAAATTAAAAATGTTGATTTTTATTTTTTTTTCTCCTCCGACCGACCCAGTGTTTTTCATGCAAAAAAAAAAAATTTTAGTTCATAACTGCATGAAAGAATCTAAATTTATGCTCTTGGTGATTTAGTAAGTTGTTGCACATTGATTTTCAATTCAAACCTTGTCAAGAAAAAAAAATAGTTGTTACACTAGTAGAAAATCTCCTGGTGCAATAAAAAATTTTTTTTTTTGATATTGACGGTTGGTATTAAAAAAAAAATCAGCAGCAGCAGTTTTTTTGTGTTTTTTTTTTCGTCCTCCTCCCCATTGGTTTTGTCAAAAAAATTCGTAAAACTAAAAATATAATAACTATGGCCTTAGGGATTATTAGTGTATGTCCAGTTGGGTACATATAACATGCATGTCGGAACAATTGTGATGATGAAGAATTTTTTCCTTTATTCGAGAACTATCTAATTGATATATAAATGTCCATAACTTCGATGAGCAAAAGAAAGTTATATATCGACCAGCATTTAAATCTCTTCTTCTTCTTCTTCTTTTTCTTCTTCTTTTGGTATACAATAGTCTTTCGACATTTGATGATTACATACTGTTGGCATACGTGGACTAGTCTACTAACAAAACTTTTACCCCAATTTACACAAAATGTATGTTTCTTTCTTATGTACAATGTATACATGTATATATTTGAATTTTCGCTATAGTTCCGTTTCTTTTTATCCTGGCGTATATACGAATGGTCGACAAGTGCGTATATTTTTTTAAATCAAAATTTCTGGTATGGTCCGATCTGTCCTTCACCATTGACAAAAAATATGTATATATATTTTTATTTCATCAAATCTGTTGTTTATTTTTAGGTATTATCTATATTTTTATCAATAATTTTCTTTACATCAGAAATGTTATTTATAAACAAGCGTATGAGTTTAGTAATGACTAGTATATAATATCACTTTCGGACACGCAAGATAGAGATTCATATTATACACCTAATAGTTCAAAATGGAAAGTTGGAAGTTATTGGTCGTGTACACTGACCAATACCCCAAGAAGTGAAACGATGCATGAATTTGCAAGCTCGACAGGACGTGTCACACCCCCTGCAATACCTTTGGGACTAATACCTTTAGCCATGCAGGTGATCAGTGGAGCGAAGATCCTAATTTATTTGAATAAAGTTTATTACATAAAAGAATAATTAGATTTCCGAAAACAATTCAAGTTTCACAGAACACTTATTTATGATTTGAAATTTTACTTTTTAACTAATTCCAATATTATCATTATTGTTAAAAAATAACAGATCATGGTTATTAAAAAAAAAGATAAGAAAAGTTTCCGTATCAACTTAGTTATAGTTAACAAGTCGGATAAAACAACCGTACGATTGACAAGATATCGACACGCAATTACGACTACATCGGGTTACTATAGTTTTGGTCCTTAGACATATCTTGGGTGCAGATCGGAGAAGGTAACAAAATGGCCGACCGGAGAGAATTGATACTCTAAATTTAAAATCGATGGTGGTCTCTTATCTAGCAGAATAAAACTTTAATATTCATGAATTTGAGCATTTTTATACAGAATGAACATAATATCGATTTTTTGTTTTTTTGCGAAGTTTCCCTTTAAATTCTGGCATACAGTTGCCTTAGGAATACTCAATATCATAAGTAAAGAAAAGCAATTTCACATACATTTTCAGAACAAGAGTGAGTTCAACCTTTGATATTAGATGCTTTTATAATTCAATATTTCAGTGATGCAAGAATCAATGCTGAAAGGCTGGAAGCTATTGAAAAATAAAACACTTTCAAATCATTGGTATATTTGCTTAAAAAAATCATTTTGTATATCTAAATTGATATTTTGTATAGGGGAATTTGACAATTCAATGAAATAATAAGTCTTAGTTGAAGACAATTGTATGGTGTTTATTTAGTAATTTAATATGTATATACTTTGTTTATCGCTATTTTGTGCATTTTTCCTTTGACCCTTTTTTGTGATAATTTTCATATCATGCTTCTCGCTTGAGATGGAAAAATTATCGCTAGAAACTAAGGAGGCCACGTGGCCGGTTGCTAACGAAATTGACATTGAAATTGACAACGTCGTCATATGTAAAATAGCGATAAACAGATTATCATTGGTCATCTCAACTCGATTGCTTTTCTCACTTTCGCTGTACCAGCTCAAGCGAGAAAATCAATCTCGTTGAGATAATCAACGATAATCTATAATTATTGCTGTGTTAGTTCAATATTTGCCTGCAATTAGCTAATTGCGTATATCATATCTGATAGGTCAATTATTGTGGCTGTCCAAAAAAGGTGTTTTGGAATAATTGGAATGATTGCTCTCCAAATATAAAGCTATTCCAACAATTTACATTTAATGGAATGTGAGTTGAAAGGATTTTTTTTAACATCAAAATTGAAATTTCATTATGGAGGAGATTTTTCATTTTAATATGTTTAAGGTTAAAAGTTAGAAGCAATGAAAGAAAAGACAAGAATTCCTGAAATTAACACTTAACAGGCTATTAATTGAATTATTTTTAATTATGGAATTTGCACAATTTCTTGTGTTAGAAATTTTTGATAAATTCCATGTTTATTCGGTAATATAATGTTTTGAGTGGTTCAAAACACTTTCCATACAATGTATTTTGTAAAAATAATTCCAAGTTCAAATAATAGACTGTTACTTTATTTCAATCTGAAACAAAACATGTTTACCTTAAATGTTTCAATAAAATGAATTTAATCAAATATAACTTGACAAGTCATTTTTTGATTTACAAAGATTTCCCCCCATATACATTGTAAGTATTAGGTCCAACAAGTAACAATATGTCCCCATTGTGTTGTGCTTCTGGGATATTGTCATGGTCTCTGTATGTCCCCTTGTATATCCATCAGAGGCAATTTGACATAAAGCTATCATATATGGTAGGATTATTTGAAATATATTTATATGTCCAAAAAATAAAGTAATCTAAAAAAAAAATGATCTTGAAATTGCACTTGAATAAAAACCTTTTATCTTTTTATTTATTTCTGTTATACAGTATATGTGAAATAGCGTTTTAATATGTTTTTAGACTTACTGATTTTTGCACAAGTTTTGAGGAATTTTGCCTTCCAGCTGTCTTTTTTTAGACAATCACTGATGGATTTTGTGTTCTAAATTGTTAGCCTGGTATTCTACAGCTAAGTGATTGATGCCAATACTGGTGGAAGTTTTATTCTAAAAGGGATCACCAGTTTGGAAGGCAGCAGTTTTTGTGAAATGAAATATCATCAATATGATCATTTTCTATAAATTAACTGTCAATGAAATATTGAATTATTTCGACACATAATTTAGGTAGTTTTGTTTTTTACTGCTTTTTATCTATGTATTTGTATAGTCCTCCAACACTGTTGATTTTTGCATCACTAATGCCCTTATTCTTGACAGAAAAGTTTGTCTGGTGTGCTCAATTATAATTAAGCTGGTTCTTTGGTTAAAACATGCAATGTTGGGTTCATACCACTAGTGTAGGTATCACCAACCAGGTAGTCAGCACTACTATTTTGGAAAGAAATATCCTTGGTACTCTTGTTAAATACATGAACATGTAGGGGAAAATGTAATGTGCTTTTTTTGTCCCCTGCATCAGACATTGTGGGGACATGGAAATACTGTGTGGCTGTCTATCTGTCCTTCTGTTCATCTGATCTTGATAGCCCTCTTACAGGTACAATTCTGGCCATGGTTTTATAAACTTTTACTCTAGGTTCATATCAGCAATATCTTGGACAAGTTCTAAAATGGTGGAAGATTGGCTATTTTTAAAAGAGATATGTCCCTTGGAAGTATTAGATTTATTGAAATGAACTAGATAGATCTCTCACAGTTTCAATTCTTTCCAGATTTTTATGAAACTTGATAGTTATACTCGAGGTTAATATCAGCAATATCTTATTTGGGAATATTTAATTTATTGAAATGGCCTAGTAAGTAAGTTCTCTCATGGTTTCAATTCCTGCCAGATTTTACGAAACTTAGACTCAAGGTTAATATCAGCAATATCTTGTTTGGGAATATTAAATTTATTGAAATGGCCTAGTAAGTAAGCTCTCTCATGGTTTCAATTTTTGCTTGATTTTTATAAAACTTACACTCTAGGTTGCTATCAACAACATTGAAACTCTGTTCTTTTTTTTTTAATTGATAAATGTCTTTTCATATGTAAGTAGGTCGATGCCACTGCTGGTGGAGTTTTAATTCCCTGAGGGTATCACCAGCCCAGTAGTCAGCACTTCTGTGTTGACTTTAGTTATCATTTATTTGTTCATAATTATAAATTAACTATAAACAAAACTTTGAATTTTTATACGCCAGTCAAAATTATTATGGTACATTGTATACAAATATTCAGTGTCCGTCTGTCTGTGTGGTGTAAGCATGTTGCACTGTTACTTGAGAACAACTCATCCAAATTTGATGAAACTTAGCATAGTTGTTTCTTATGATGGTCAAATGATCTGAATACTCTTTGGTGAAAATAAGATAAAATCGTTTTGAGTTACAGGACTTAGTAGCTAAAACAGGGTCTATTTTCTTCAGTATGATGTCCTGCAGTATCTCCAAAAACAATTTATGATTATTGTTTAAAACTTTAAACACTTCTTGGTTTTATTAATCTAAAGATCTAAATACTTTTTTGGTGATGATTTATAATTCAATTTTGAGAAATTGAGTAGTTTGTAAAAAAGGGGAGTGAGTTTCACATGTTACGCTGTATCTCAAAAATGATTCATGGTTATTGCTTTAAACTTTACTTACTTCTTAGTAAAACTAATCTTAAGATCAGTATACTTCTTGGTTTTGATTCAAAATTTTATTTAAGAGATATCTAGGTTTTTGTGTTAAAAAAAAGGGGGGGGGGTCAGATGTTGCGCTGTATCTCAAAAATAATTTATGACTTTTGCTTATAACTTTACTTACTTCTTAGTTATATTAATCTTTATAAAGATCTGTATACTTTTTGGTGATGATTCAAAATTTTATTTAAGAGTGATTGTGGATTTTCACATGTTGCGCTGTATGTCAGAAACTATTTATGATTATTGCATAATAATTCACTTCTCAAGAGGAAGGGCATATCATACGCTCATGGCTTAGCTGTTTATGCAAATAATTTGGCTTTTCTACTTAAGGAATAGATAACCTTCGCTGTATTTGGCAAAAGTTTTAGGAATTTGTAGTCTTCAATGCTCTTCAACTTCGTACTTTGGCCATTTTCACATTTTTATATTTGAGCGTCACTGTTGAGCATTTTGTAGATAAAATGCACGTCTGGCATAAATATAAAATTTCAATCCTGGTATCAATGATGAGTTTATTTATATATTTTTTTTTAATCAGGAGGTACAATTTACAAGTTTTTTTAATGGAATAAATTACAAATTATAAGTAATAGTGTCTTGTTGGTGTCATCCTGGTTTGCCCACTTTTAATTATATGCATATGTAAACATAGAGGGAATTGTTGTTTTAACAATTATAGTTTATTTCTG
Organism: Mytilus trossulus; assembly: GCF_036588685.1. Lineage (NCBI taxonomy): Eukaryota > Metazoa > Mollusca > Bivalvia > Mytilida > Mytilidae > Mytilus > Mytilus trossulus. The sequence goes on from NC_086375.1 coordinate 38,066,154, forward strand.
AATTATAGTCATATTTTTTACCTTTTATTTTACCTGTAAAATTAAAAAAGAATATTTACATTCTGCTATTAAATCAAGAAAAATGTGCAAAATTTGTCTATATTATATATATATTTGACAGGATAATGTATTTTATTAAAAAAAATTAGGAAAAAATGTGTACTAAAATGAATAATCAACAAATAGTTTTAATTATTGGTACATTCTGAAAAAAAGTGAAAAGTTAAATAAAGAAACTAAAGATTTAATAGAATAAATCTCATTTGAATATCTTTAAATTTATTCAACTTCATTTTTTTTTTAATTTCAATACAACACACTTTTTCAAAATTTAGTAAAATATAAAATTATCCAATTAAATTTAACAACTAGAATATAAATGCAATTGTTCAGTAGCCATTGATCAACAATACCAGTTACAACTTCAACCAGAAACACTATCTATTGACTACGAGACAGCAAACAACAACGTAACACAAACAGTATGTCCAGGGGTAACCATGAAAGGCTGCTTCTTCCACTTAACCCAGTGTATATGGCGGAAGCACAAAAATATGGACTACAGTCCTATTATAAAGAAAATGAAGTCATTACTTAACTGATACGACGAGCTGCAGTACTACCGTTACCTCTTGTTCCACCCCACCTTGTTGAAGATGATTGGCTAAGCACTTTAGAAGACATTTGAGAAGCTGAAAACATAAACCCTCTACAACTTCATTTACAGATTACGTGACTGAGTTTTTGGTTGAAAACTACCGGTTTCTATGGAACCACTATAACACAGATGGACCCAGGACCATGCATAAATCACCTAGTAGGATGGCACACCAAACTAAGAAGCGACTCAAAAACGCCTACAACATCTATGAGATTATTGAGCTACTGAAGAAGACAAAGACACTAACAGAATGCAACATTATCCACTATGCAGCATGAGGAACCCGCCCACCTTAAAGACGACGATACAGAGTAATAGACACCAGACTCATAGACAGATACCAACAAGGACCCATCAAAGTAGTAGATTCCTCTGACACAAAATCCAATCTTCTCCATTTGAACAAGGAAGTTAATATTGTAAATTGTGAATTTGTAATCATTAAATGTTTTGTTACTTTTGATGTATACATAAAAGAGTGTATTTTACATCATTTTACATATAGTGTTCTTGTTACTTATTTTGTACTTAATTGATTTCCCTATGCAATGCATTTATAAAATTGATTAATAAATTAAATTATGTTAGCAATAAAAGAGAACTCAGTGTATAAATATATTTTTATCATGAAAATCATTCAGAAACTAATGAACATAAAGACACTTTTATAACTGAATATCAGTTTTAGTTATTTGCTTTATATGTATGTTGAATGAACTGATATCAAATTATTCAGAAAAAATATTTGATTTTTTCAATTATTTTTCTATACAAAAAAACAACCTGAATATCTAGAAAACACTTACAAACTATATACCTAGGTTGGAATAGACTATACAATTGTATGCTCATTGAACCTTTTGTCTTTTTTGTTTTCTTAACTAATAGATAATTAGAAGAATTAAAAGTGGGCAAACCAGGAGTAAACCGTCTTGTTCTAGGCAATCTTTGAAAATGTCTTGACAATACCTATTATTGTGTCACACTAGTGAAATTGTCTTATTAATTTCACATTTTGAAATTATTAGCTTTTATTGAACTGAGGCTATCATAAATGTATTGCCACCAATATTATAAATACCTATTCTTTGTTCCTGTATTAGAATAGTAATATAATAAAATATATAGTTATCAGGCTGAACATGAAAAAATAAGACATCACAAAGCAGAACTTGTCTAACCACAATGCTATGTCTTTGTAGAAGATAGAAATGTCATCATTTACAGAGACCTTTTCCTTCCTCCCTTTTCTGCACAACATTTTTGTTATATGCTTCAGAAATCCTTTGATTTCCTTGTCATTTTTGTGAAAGAAGTAGGAGTTGATGATATTAAACAACAGTATGACAGCACTTGCAATAAACACTAAGACAATGAAGACAATCAGAAATGATATGGGATTTGATGTAGCTGGTATTTTATCAGACGCCAGTGTCAAGAAGACCACGAATGAAAGCAATATTGTCATTCCATAAGATATTCTTTCACCAGAGTTTTGTGGAAGAAGGAAAACCAGTGGATTCAGTAATGCTAATACAGCTATTGGCGTAAATACCAGGATGTTATAATAAAGTGGTTCACGTTTGATATTCACAATAACTGCCAATGATATATTTCCTTGTTTATCAGGTGTTACTTCCCAACTTTGTACCATCCAACCTGGGTTTTTAGTTTCAAACAAGTCACTGTATGGCATTGATACTGGTTCAAAACATAACTGCTTACTTGGTTCCCACACAAAAAATGTTAATGAACATTTTTGTTCATCAAATGGAAATTTTCTCATATTAGCTGGACATTTGGAATTGATAACATGAGCATGGGACCACTCTATGTTTCTATTATATGAAACACTGACTTTGGAAGGACTGGTACTGCCAAACGGTTCAAGTTTATTTGCATCACTCAATAGAATAATAGGTGGGAACCAGACTGTACCTGTAGAAACAGTAATTTGTGTAATATTGTTATAGTCAGACGGTTTCCATTGCAGTGAAGAGTCCAGCCATGTAAGAATTGTCATTGCAGTCAAAGATAATATTCCATCTACTTCATCATAATGGTTTATTCCAAGGTTATAAAACTGAAACTTAATCCACTTTTTTATTTGAATTACCATTTTCAATATCAAATGGTGTTATATCTGGATTATAGTCCTTGAATAAGTCATTGTGTAGTTTCTTGTAATTTGTTAGATTTTGGCATACAGTTGACTTAGGTATACATAATATCATAAGTAAAAAAAGCACTTTCACATACATTTTCAGAACCAAGAATGAGTTCAACGTTTGATAAAGGAAGCTTTTATAGTTCCATATTTCAGTGATGAAAGAATCAATGCTAACAGGCTGGAAGCTTTTAAAAAATGAAACACTTTTCAATCATTGGTATATTTGCTAAAAAAAATCATTTTGTATATCTTAATTGATATTTTGTATAGAGGAGTTTTACAATTCAATGAAAGAATAAGGGCTTAGATGAACACAATTATATGGTGTTTATTTAGTAATTTAATATGTATTTACTTTTTATGTGTTTTTAAATTCAATATATGCTTGCAATTAGGTAATTGCCTGTATTATATCTGATTGAGTCAATGTTTGTTGCTGTCTAAGGAAGGTGTTTGGAATAATTGGAATGATTGCTTGTCAAATATAAATATTACAATTTGCTTTTAATGGTATATGAGTTGAAATTTTTGTTTTTTTTTATTTCAAAATTGATTTTTTTAAATTATGGAGGAGTATTTTATCATGTTTAAGGTAAAATGTTAGAAGCAATGAATGAACATGCATGAATTCCTGAATTTAACACTTAATTTCATGATAGATTTTGGGCATTTTATTTCTTCTGATAGTTTGATTGGAAAATCTAAAACAAAATATGTTAACCCTAAAAGTTTCAATAAAACGAATTGAATCAAATGAATTTTATATTTTATTTTTTGATTTACAGGTTCCCCCAATATTATTATTAGGTCCACAAGTAACAATATGTCCCCATTGTGTTGCACTTCTGGGATATTGTCATGGTCTCTGCATGTCCCCTTGTTTGTCCATCAGAGGCTGTTTGACATAAAGCTTTGAAATGTATTTATATGTGCAAAAAATAAAAGTGATCTAAAAAAAATCAAAACAAATCTTCAAATGGCACTTGATTGAAAAACTTTTTTCTCATCACTTGGCGTCCGTCGCCCGTCGCTCGTCGCCCGTCGTCTGTCGTCCGGCATCTGTCGTCGTCCGGCGTAGTTAACTTTTACAAAAATTTGTTCCTTTGCAACTACTGGGCCAAATTAATCTTGGCCACAATCATCATTGATGTATCTAGTTAAAAATTTGTGTTTTTTGACCAGGCCAACCAACCAAGATGGCCGCCATGGCTAAAAATAGAACATAGGGGTAAAATGCAGTTTTTGGCTTATTACTCAAAAACCAAAGCATTTAGAGCAAATCTGACAAGGGGTAAAATTGTTAATCAGGTCAAGACATATCTGCCCTGAAATTTTCAGATAAATCAGACATAGTACTGTTGGGTTGCTGCCCCTAAATTGGTAATTTTAAGGACATTTTACTGTTTTTGGTTATTATCTTGAATATTATTATAGATGGAGATAAATTGTAAACAGCAATAATGTTCAGCAAAGTAAGATTTACAAATAAGTCAACATGACCAAAATGTACAACTTCTGACTTTGACCTCATTTTCATGATTCAGTGGTTATAGTTAAGTTTTTGTGTTTTGGTCTGTTTTCTTGTACTGTATGCAATAGGTCAACTATTTTTGGTGTATGGAATGATTGTAAGGTGTACATGTTTTGCTGGCAGGTGTCATCTGACCTTGACCTAATTTTCATGGTACTGTGGTTAAAATTAAGTTTTTGATTTTTTGTCTTTTTTTCTAATACTATATGCAATAGGTCAACTATATTTGTTTTATGGAAATATTTTATGATCTATATGTCAGTCCTGCAGGTTTTATTTGACCTTGACCTCATTTTGTTGTTTCATTGCTCAGTGTAAAGTATTTGTGTTTTGGCTTGTTTTTTTTTTTAAACTTTAGGCAATAGATCAACTATATTTGTTGTATAGATGAATTGTTTGCCATACATGCCTGCCTGGCATTTATTCATCTGAACTTGACCTCATTTTTATGGTTCATTGGTCAATGTTTAGATTTCATGGTTAATATTAAGTTTATGTGACGGTTGTAATAAAGTTTTATATTTAGGACTATCAACATAATATCAATGATTAGTAAATAAGGCCAGACATTTCAGTGTGTGCACTCTGTTCTTAAACTTTAAAGTCAACTATATTAGTTGTATAGAATAATTGTTAGCTGTACATGCCTGTCTGGCATGGTTCATCTGACCTTGACCTCATTTTCATGGTACTGTGGTTAAAATTAAGTTTTTGATTTTTGGTCTTTTTTTCTAATACTATATGCAGTAGGTCAACTATATTTGTTTTATGGAAATAATTTAAGATCTATATGTCAGTCCTGCAGGTTTTATTTGACCTTGACCTCATTTTGTTGTTTCATTGCTCAGTGTAAAGTATTTGTGTTTTGGCTTGGTTTTTTTTAACTTTAGGCAATAGATCAACTATATTTGTTGTTTAGATGAATTGTTTGCCATACATGCCTGCCTGGCATTTATTCATCTGAACTTGACCTCATTTTTATGGTTCATTGGTCAATGTTTAGTTTTCATGGTTAATATTAAGTTAATGTGACGGTTGTAATAAAGTTTTATATTTAGGACTATCAACATAATATCAATGATTAGTAAATAAGGCAAGACATTTCAGTGTGTGCACTCTGTTCTTAAACTTTAAAGTCAACTATATTAGATGTATAGAATAATTGTTAGCTGTACATGCCTGTCTGGCATGGTTCATCTGACCTTGACCTCATTTTTATAGTTCATTGGTCAATGTTTATTTTTCTTGGTTAATATTAAGTTTATGTGACAGTTGTAATAAAGCTTCATATATAGGACTATCAACATAATATCGATGATTAGTAAAGAAGGCCAGACCTTTCATCGTTTTTTTAACTTAATATTTGATTTAGTCTTCGAACATTTTGATTCTAGCATCACTGGTGCTCCTTGCATTTGTCTGGTGTGCTTAAGTGTAAGCTTGTTCTTTGGTTAAAAAAATAATTTTGGGTTCATACCACTGGTGTAGCTATCACCAACTAGGTAGTCAGCACTTCTATTTTGACATGAAACATCATTGGTACTCTTGTTAATTACATGAACATGCAGGGAAAAATGAAATGTACGTTTTTTGTCCCCTGCGTAAGACATTGTGGGGACATGGAAGTAATGGGTGTCCGTCTGTCTATCTGTCTGTTTATCCATCTGGTCTAGTTTGTTCTCTTACAGGTACAATTCTTGTCATGGTTTAAGAAAACTTATACTCTAGGTTAATATCAGTAATATCTTGGACAAGTTCGAAAATGGTGGAAGATGGACTTTTTTCAAAAAATTTATGTCCCCTGGAAATACTAAATTTATTGAAACGGCCTAGATAGCTTTCTCAAAGTTACAATTCTAGGCAGATTTTTATAAAACTTGAGTTAATATCAGCATTATCTTGTTTGGAAATATAAAATTTACTGAAATGTCATTGTAAGCTTTCTCAAGGTTACAATTCTTGCTACATTCTTATAAAACTTAACTCTAGGTTATAATCAACAATATTGGAACTATGTTCTTTTATTTGAATAAATAAATGACTTAACATATGTAGGTCAATGCCACTGCTGGTGGAGTTTTAATTCCCAGAGAGTATCACGAGCCCAGTAGTCAGCACTTAAGTGTTGACTTGACTTATAATTATGAATGAACTGTTAATGTGTTTCCCTTGGTTTGACTTATAATTATGAATGAACTGTTAATGTGTTTCCCTTGGTTTTGGTTTGTTACCCCGATTTTGTTTTTTGTCCATGGATTTATGAGTTTTGAACAGCGATATACTACTGTTGCCTTTATTAAACCAAACTTTGAATTTTGAAATACAAAGACTTTTTTTACCTCAGAAATAGATTACCTTAGCTGCATTTGGCAAAACGTTTAGGAATTTAGGTCCTAAAAGCTCTTCAACTTGTACACTTTTGGGCCTTTTTAACATTTTATATTCAAGCTCCACTGACAAAATGGGCATCTGGCTTAAATATAAAATTTCAATCCTGGTATCTACAATGAGTTTATTTATATATGTTTTTTTTAATCAGAGTAATGATTCTAATGAGATATACATGAGGTACAGTATACAAGGGTCTGTGTTTTAATCAATCCAAATGCATATGATGATGCAACATCTTTGAATATGTATTGACAACCCTATCATTGTATTATGTCACACTGTAAGTGAAATTGTCTTTTCACTTAAGCTATTATATTTCAATGCCACCAATGTAATAAATTCGTATTCTTTTACTATTCAGTAAAGTAATATAATGAAATATACAGTTATCAAGCTAAACATAAAAATATAAGACATTACAAAACAGAACTTGTCTAACTATAATGCTATGTCTTTGTAGAAGATGGTAATTTCATCATTTGCAGAGAACTTCTCCTTTCTCTCTTTTCTGCACAAAATCTTTGCTATATTCTTCAAAAATCCTTTGATTTCCTTGTCTTTTTTGTGAAAAAAGTAGCAGTTGAAGATATTGAACAACAGTATGACAGCACTTGCAATAAACACTAAGACGATGAAGACAATCAGAAATGATATTGGATTTGATGTAGCTGGTATTTTATCAGACGCCAGTGTCAAGAAGACCACGAATGAAAGCAATATTGTCATTCCATAAGATATTCTTTCACCAGAGTTTTGTGGAAGCAGAAATACAAGTGGATTCAGTAATGCTAATACGGCTATTGGCGTAAATACCAGGATGATATAATATAGTGGTTCACGTTTGATATTCAGAACAACTGCCAAAGATATATTTCCTTGTTTATCAGGTGTTACTTCCCAACTTTGTACTATCCAATCTGGGCTTTTAGCTTCAAAATAGTCACTGTATGGCATTGATACTGGTTCAAGATATATCTGCTTACTTGGTTCCCATACTAAAAATGTTAATGAACATTTTTGTTCATCAAATGGAAATTTTCTCATATTAGCTGGACATTTAGAGTTGATAACATGAGTAGGGGACCAATCTATGTTCCCATTATATGAAATGCTGACTTTGGAAGGACTGGTACTGTCAAACGGTTCAAGTTTGTTTGCATCATTCAATAGAATGATATATGGGAACCAGACTGTACCTGTATAAACAGTAATTTGTGTAATATTGTTAAAGTCAGACGGTTTCCATCGCAGTGAAGAGTCCATCCATGTGAGAATTGTCATTGCAGTCAAAGATAATATTCCATCTACTTCATCATAATGGTTTATTCCAAGGTTATAAAACTGAAACTTAATCCACTTTTTATTTGAATTGCCATTTTCAGTGTCAAATGGTGTTATATCTGGATTATAGTCATTGAATAAGTCATTGTGTAGTTTCTTGTAGTGTGTTAAATTCTGGCATACAGTTGCCTTAATAATACATAATATTATAAGTAAAGAAAGCCATTTCACATACATTTTGAGAACAAAAATGAGTTCAACCTTTGATATTAGAAGCTTTTATACTTCTTTATTTCAGTGATACAAGAATCAATGCAAAAAGGCTGGAGGCTATTGAAAAATAAAACAATTTTCAATCATTGGTATATTTGCTAAAAAAAAATCATTTTGTATATCTAAATTGATATTTTGTATAGGGGAGTTTTACAATTCAATGAAAGAATAAATCTTAGTTGAAGACAATTGTATGGTGTTTATTTAGTAATTTAATTTGTATATACTTTGTTTATTGCTGTGTTAGTTCAATATTTGCCTGCAATTAGCTAATTGCGTATATCATATCTGATAGGTCAATTATTGTGGCTGTCCAAAAAAGGTTTTTGGAATAATTGGAATGATTGCTCTCCAAATATAATGCTATTCCAACAATTTACTTTTAATGGAATATGAGTTGAAAGGATTTTTTTTAATATCAAAATTGATATTTCATTATAGAGGATATTTTTCATTTTAATATTTTTAAAACTTATCAAAATTTCATGAAACTTAGCATAGTTGTTTCTTATTATGGTCAAATTAACTGAATACTCTTTAGTGAAAATTAGATAAAAATGTTTTGAGTTACGGGACTTAGTAGCTAAAACAGGGTGTATTTTTTTCACTTGTCGCGCAGTATCTCAATTTTTTTTTATGATTATTGCTTAAAACTTTACACACTTATTAGTGTTACGATTCATGGTTATTCGGTTATTGCTTTAAACTTTACTTACTTTTTAGTTATACTAATCTTAAGATCAGTATACTTTTTGGTTTTGATTCAAAATTTTATTTAAGAGATATCTAAAAAAAAAAAAATCGGGGGGGGGGGGGGGGGGGGAGGGAGGTTTCACTCCTCAATGCTCTTCAACTTAACTTCATACTTCGGCCTTTTCCCCATTTTTATATTTGAGCGTAACTGTTGAGCATTTTGTAGATTAAATGCACGTCTGGCATAAATTTTAAATTTCAATCCTGGTATCTATGATGAGTTTATTTATATATATTTTTTTAATCAGAGCAATAAATCTAATGAAATATACATGTAAAGGAGGTACCATATACAAGGTTTTTTTAATGGAATAACGTACAAATTATAAGTTATTGTGTCTTGTTCTAGTCAATCTTTGGAAATGTCTTGACAATACCTATTATTGTGTTATGTCACACTAGTGAAATTGTCTTATTAATTTCACATTTTGAAATTATTAGCTTTTATTGAACTGAGGCTATCATAAATGTATTGCCACCAATATTATAAATACCTATTCTTTGTTCCTGTATTAGAATAGTAATATAATGAAATATACAGTTATCAAGCTGAACATGAAAAAATAAGACATCACAAAACAGAACTTGTCTAACCACAATGCTATGTCTTTGTAGAAGATAGAAATGTCATCATTTACAGAGACCTTTTCCTTCCTCCCTTTTCTGCACAAAATTTTTGTTATATGCTTCAGAAATCCTTTGATTTCCTTGTCATTTTTGTGAAAGAAGTAGGAGTTGATGATATTAAACAACAGTATGACAGCACTTGCAATAAACACTAAGACAATGAAGACAATCAGAAATGATATGGGATTTGATGTAGCTGGTATTTTATCAGACGCCAGTGTCAAGAAGACCACGAATGAAAGCAATATTGTCATTCCATAAGATATTCTTTCACCAGAGTTTTGTGGAAGAAGGAAAACCAGTGGATTCAGTAATGCTAATACAGCTATTGGCGTAAATACCAGGATGTTATAATATAGTGGTTCACGTTTGATATTCAGAATAACTGCCAAAGATATATTTCCTTGTTTATCAGGTGTTACTTCCCAACTTAGTACCATCCAACCTGGGTTTTTAGTTTCAAACAAGTCACTGTATGGCTTTGATACTGGTTCAAGACATAAATGCTTACTTGGTTCCCACACAAAAAATGTTAATGAACATTTTTGTTCATCAAATGGAAATTTTCTCATATTAGCTGGACATTTAGAATTGATAACATGAGCATGGGACCACTCTATGTTTCCATTATATGAAACACTTACTTTGGAAGGACTGGTACTGCCAAACGGTTCAAGTTTGTTTGCATCACTCAATAGAATAATAGGTGGGAACCAGACTGTACCTGTAGAAACTGTAATTTGTGTAATATTGTTATAATCAGACGGTTTCCATCGCAGTGAAGAGTCCAGCCATGTAAGCAGTGTGATTGAAGTCAACGATAATATTCCATCTACTTCATCATAATAGTTTATTCCAAGATTAAAAAACCAAAACTTTATCCACTTTTCATTTGAATTACCATTTTCAGTATCAAATGGTGTTATATATGGATTATAGTCTTTGAATAAGTCATTGTGTAGTTTCTTGTAGTCTGTTAAATTCTGGCATACAGTTGCCTTAGGAATATTCAATATCATAAGCAAAGAAAGCACTTTCACATACATTTTCAGAACCAAGAATGAGTTCAACATTTGATATAGGTAGCTTTTATAGTACCATACTTCATTGATGCAAGAATCAATGCTCACAGGCTGGAAGCTTTTAAAAAATGAAACACTTTTCAATCATTGGTATATTTGCTAAAAAAAAATCATTTTGTATATCTTAATTGATATTTTGTATAGAGGAGTTTTACAATTCAATGAAAGAATAAGGGCTTAGATGAACACAATTATATGGTGTTTATTTAGTAATTTAATATGTATTTACTTTTGTTTTTTATGTGTTTTTAAATTCAATATATGCTTGCAATTAGGTAATTGCCTGTATTATATCTGATTGAGTCAATGTTTGTTGCTGTCCAAGGAAGGTGTTTGGAATAATTGAAATGATTGCTCGTCAAATATAAATATTACAATTTGCTTTTAATGGTACATGAGTTGAAAGTTGTTTTTTTTTATATCAAAATTGATTTTTTTAAATTATGGAGGAGTATTTTATCATGTTTAAGGTAAAATGTTAGAAACGATGAATGAAACATGCATGAATTTCTGAAATTAACACTTAATTTCATGATAAATTTTGGGCATTTTATTTCTCCTGATAGTTTGATTACAGAATCTAAAACAAAATATTTTAACCTTAAAAGTTTCAATAAAACGAATTGAATCAAATAAATTATATAAGTTATTTTTGTCGAGCCTTCGACTTTAGTCGAAAAAGCGAGACTAAGCGATCCTACATTCCGTCGGCGTCGGCGTCGTCGTCGGCGGCGTCCACAAGTATTCACCCTGTGGTTAAAGTTTTTGAAATTTTAATAACTTTCTTAAACTATACTGGATTTCTACCAAACTTGGACAGAAGCTTGTTTATGATCATTAGATAGTATCCAGAAGTAAATTTTGTAAAAATAAAATTCCATTTTATCCGTATTTTACTTATAAATGGACTTAGTTTTTTTCTGCGGGGAAACATAACATTCACTCTGTGGTTAAAGTTTTTAAAATTTCAACATCTTTCTTAAACTATCCTGGGTTTGTACCAAACTTGGACAGAAGCTTATTTATGATCATAAAATAGTATCCAGAAGTAAATTTTGTAAAAAGATAACTCCATTTTTCTGTATTTTACTTTTAAATGGACTTAGATTTTCTTCCAGTTTACATTACATACAGTCTGCAGTTAAAGTTTTCAAAACATTTATTAGATTCATTAACTATCCTAGATTTTTACCAAACTTGGACAGAAGCTTCTTACAATCATAAGATAGTATCAAGAGGAATATTTTTATTGATTTTTTTCCTCACTTTTGTTGAGCCTGCGATTTACAGCAAAAGTAGCTATATAGGCGAGACACTGGGTTCCGCGGAACCCTTACAAATTTTTTGATTTACAGGTTTCCCCAATATTATAATTAGGTCCACAAGTGACAATATGTCCCCATTGTGTTGCACTTCTGGGATATTGTCATAGTCTCTGCATGTCCCCTTGTATGTCCATCAGAGGCTGTTTGACATAAAGCTTTCATTCTTGGTAGGATTATTTGAAATATATGTGCAAAAAATAAAAATGATCTAAAAAAATCAAAACAAATCTTGAAATGGCACTTGATTGAAAGCCTTTTTTAAATTTATTACATTTGTGAAATATACTTTGAATATTTTGCAGACTTACTTACCTATTTTTGCATAATTTTTGAGGAATTTTGTCTCCAAGCTGTCTTTTTTTGTACCATCACTGATGAATTTTGTGTACTAAATTGTTAGCCTGGTATTTCACAGCTAAGTGGTCGATACCAATACTGGTGGAAGTTTTATTCTACTAGGGATCACCAGTTTGGAAGGCAGCAATTTTTGTGAAACAAAATGTTAATACGATAATTTTCTGTACATTAACTGTCAATGAAATATTGAACTATTAGACACAACTTTTAGGTATTTTTTTGTCAAGCCTGCGACTTTTGTCACAGAAAGCTGGACATGGGGATAGTGATCTAGTGACAGCTTAGGCAGAATTACCTTACTTCTTTAAAGCTTTATATTTTAGAAGGTAAAAGACCTGTATGCTTCATACTTTTATATGGATGCCTCATGTTATGAAGTTTCCATCAGTCACATGTCCAATGTCCTTGATCTCATTTTCATGGTTCAGTGACTACTTGAAGAAAATTGATTTTTTTTTGTATTGTTGAATTCTCTCTTATAATAGGTAATAGGATAACTATATTTGGTATGTGCATACCTTGCAAGGTCCTCATGCCCTTAAAACAGTTTTCACTTGACCTCCACCTCATTTCAGATGTATGGATCAGTGAACAAGGTTAAGTTTTGGTGGTCAAGTCCATATCTCAGATAGTATAAGTAATAGGTCTAGTATATTCGGTGTATGGAAGGACTGTAAGGTGCACATATCCAACTGGCAGGTGTCATCTGACCTTGACCTCATTTTCATGATTCAGTGGTTATATTTAAGTTTTTGTGTTTTGGTCTGTTTTCTTGTACTGTATGCAATAGGTCAACTATTTTTGGTGTATGGAATGATTGTAAGGTGTACATGTTTTGCTGGCAGGTGTCACCTGACCTTGACCTCATTTTCATGGTACTGTGGTTTAAATGAAGTTTTTGATTTTTTGTCTTTTTTTCTAATACTATATGCAATAGGTCAACTATATTTGTTGTATGGAAATATTTTATGATCTATATGTCAGTCCTGCAGGTTTTATTTGACCTTGACCTCATTTTGTGGTTTCATTGCTCAGTGTAAAGTATTTGTGTTTTGGCTTGTTGTTTTTTTTAACTTTAGGCAATAGATCAACTATATTTGTTGTATTGATGAATTGTTTGCCATACATGCCTGCCTGGCATTGTTCATCTGACCTTGACCTCATTTTTATGGTTCATTGGTCAATGTTTAGTTTTCATGGTTAATATTAAGTTTATGTGACGGTTGTAATAAAGTTTTATATTTAGGACTATCAACATAATATCAATGATTAGTAAATAAGACAAGACATTTCAGTGTGTGCACTCGTTCTTAAACTATAAAGTCAACTATATTAGTTGTATAGAATAATTGTTAGCTGTACATGCCTGTCTGGCATAGTTCATCTGACCTTGACCTCATTTTTATAGTTCATTGGTCAATGTTTATTTTTCTTGGTTAATATTAAGTTTATGTGACAGTTGTAATAAAGCTTCATATATAGGACTATCAACATAATATCAATGATTAGTAAAGAAGGCCAGACCTTTCAGCGTTTTTTTAACTTTATATTTGATTTAATCTTCGAACATTTTGATTCTAGCATCACTGGTGCTCCTTGCATTTGTCTGGTGTGCTTAAGTGTAAGCTTGTTCTTTGGTTAAAAAAATAATTTTGGGTTCATACCACTGGTGTAGCTATCACCAACTAGGTAGTCAGCACTTCTATTTTGACATGAAACATCATTGGTACTCTTGTTGATTACATGAACATGAAGGGAAAAATGAAATGTACGTTTTTTGTCCCCTGCGTAAGACATTGTGGGGACATGGAAGTAATGGATGTCTATCTATCTGTCCGTCTATCCATCTGGTCTAGTTTGTTCTCTTACAGGTACAATTCTTGCCATGGTTTAAGAAAACTTATACTCTAGGTTAATATCAGAAATATCTTGGACAATTTCGAAAATGGTGGACTTTTTTCAAAAAATTTATGTCCCCTGGAAATTCTTAATTTATTGAAACGACCTAGATAGCTTTTTCAAAGTTACAATTCTAGCCAGATATTTATAAAACTTCAGTTAATATCAGCATTATCTTGTTAGGAAATATAAAATTTACTGAAATGTCCTTGTAAGCTTTCTCAAGGTTACAATTCTTGCCACATTCTTATAAAACTTAACTCTAGGTTATAATCAACAATATTGGAACTATGTTCTTTTATTTTAATAAATAAATGACTTAACATATGTAGGTCAATGCCACTGCTGGTGGAGTTTTAATTCCCAGAGGGTATCACGAGCCCAGTAGTCAGCACTTAAGTGTTGACTTGACTTATAATTATGAATGAACTGTTAATGTGTTTCCCTCGGTTTTAGTTTGTTACCCCGATTTTGTTTTTTGTCCATGGATTTATGAGTTTTGAACAGCGATATACTACTGTTGCCTTTATTTAACCAAACTTTGAATTTTTAAATACAAAGACTTTTTTTTACCTCAGAAATAGATTACCTTAGCTGTATTTGGCAAATTGTTTAGGAATTTTTGGTCCTAAATGCTCTTCAACTTGTACACTTTTGGGCCTTTTTAACATTTTTAGATTCAAGCTCCACTGACAAAATGGGCATCTGGCTTAAATATAAAATTTCAATCCTGGTATCTACAATGAGTTTATTTATATATGTTTTTTTTAATCAGAGTAATGATTCTAATGAGATATACATGAGGTACAATAAACAAGGGTTTTTAAATGGAATAAGTTATAAACTAATTTATAACATACAAGTCACTATGTCTTTGTTTTCAATGAGGATGCAACATCTTTGAATATGTATTGACAACCCTATCATTGTATTATGTCACACTGTAAGTGAAATTGTCTGATTGATTTCACATTTTAAAATTATTAGCCTTGTTTTTCACTTAAGCTATTATATTTCAATGCCACCAATGTAATAAATTCCTATTCTTTTACTATTCAGTAAAGTAATATAATGAAATATACAGTTATCAAGCTAAACATAAAAATATAAGACATTACAAAACAGAACTTGTCTAACCATAATGCTATGTCTTTGTAGAAGATGGTAATTTCATCATTTGCAGAGAACTTCTCCTTTCTCCCTTTTCTACACAAAATCTTTGCTATATTCTTCAAAAATCCTTTGATTTTCTTGTCTTTTTTCTGAAAAAAGTAGCAGTTGAAGATATTGAACAACAGTATGACAGCACTTGCAATAAACACTAAGACGATGAAGACAATCAGAAATGATATTGGATTTGATGTAGCTGGTATTTTATCAGACGCCAGTGTCAAGAATACCACGAATGAAAGCAATATTGTCATTCCATAAGATATTCTTTCACCAGAGTTTTGTGGAAGCAGAAATACAAGTGGATTCAGTAATGATAATACAGCTATTGGCGTAAATACCAGGATGTTATAATATAGTGGTTCACGTTTGATATTCAGAACAACTGCCAAAGATATATTTCCTTGTTTATCAGGTTTTACTTCCCAACTTTGTACTATCCAATCTGGGCTTTTAGCTTCAAAATAGTCACTGTATGGCATTGATACTGGTTCAAGATATATCTGCTTACTTGGTTCCCATACTAAAAATGTTAATGAACATTTTTGTTCATCAAATGGAAATTTTCTCATATTAGCTGGACATTTAGAGTTGATTACATGAGCAGGGGACCAATTTATGTTCCCATTATATGAAATGCTGACTTTGGAAGGACTGGTACTGCCAAACGGTTCAAGTTTGTTTGCATCATTCAATAGAATGATATATGGTAACCAGACTGTACCTGTAGAAACAGTAATTTGGGTAATATTGTTATAGTCAGACGGTTTCCATCGCAGTGAAGAGTCCATCCATGTGAGAATTGTTATTGCAGTCAAAGATAATATTCCATCTACTTCATCATAATGGTTTATTCCAAGGTTATACAACTGAAACTTAATCCACTTTTTATTTGAATTGCCATTTTCAGTGTCAAATGGTGTTATATCTGGATTATAGTCATTGAATAAGTCATTGTGTAGTTTCTTGTAGAGTGTTAAATTCTGGCATACAGTTGCCTTAATAATACATAATATTATAAGTAAAGAAAGCCATTTCACATACATTTTGAGAACAAAAATGAGTTCAACCTTTGATATTAGAAGCTTTTATACTTCTTTATTTCAGTGATGCAAGAATCAATGCTAAAAGGCTGGAGGCTATTGAAAAATAAAACAATTTTCAATTATTGGTATATTTGTTTAAAAATAAAATCATTTTGTATATCTAAATTGATATTTTGTATCCTAAGGGGAGTTTCACATTTCAATGAAAGAATAAGTCTTAGTTGAAGTTGTATGGTGTTTATTTGGTAATTTTTATATGTGTTTACTTTGTTTATTGATGTGTTAGTTCAATATTTGCCTGCAATTAGCTAATTGCCTATATATTGTAGATTTAAATTCATAACATTGTGGTCGACGGTAAAACGTTTGTTAGTAATTATACTGAAAAATTCACCTATAACTTGTTTGTCGTTGGCGATGATTTTATGCTCACTCAGTCTATCGGAGGCCTTTAAGTGGGGATTTAAATAATCTCTTGTTAACACATTTTGATACATAAAATGAAACTTTCTTTTCACTAATCATTTAAGGAATTTGTTTTGAATATTTTTTTTACCATCACTTACTACAGTTTCACTTTTAAGAATGATAGTGTTCAGAGCTGATATCAATAAATAATAATAAAAAAAAAAGTTTATTCATTGTAAAAAAAAACCCAACTTTTAAGTAATGGGGACCCGTGTTATTTCACAAAATATCTTATTGATTAAGAGAACAAAATCATTTAAGAGTGAACTTTGATTTATTCAATGCTAACCATGTGGGCTATGTTTGTGAAGAGTTCCAGATGACAAAAATTTTTTTTTTTTTCGTTGTTGGTATAAACCATAAATCGATCAGATATTTGTCAATTTGCCTTGGCTCTTCAAGTCCAACACACAACTTTTCACGAAATTGGTATTTTTCTTACAAAAATTACATTCATGTGATGTATTCTTTCGATTGAGAATGAATGTTGCACCTTATTTAATTTTTTTGTCGTTTTTTTGGTGTGTGTATCATTGACATATAAGACAACCTGACTCCACTTTATTCAAATTTAAAAACATACGAGATGCCATTCATGGCTAAATAACTAAATTAAACTTACAACAGAAGAAAGATAATGAACATCGCTTTTATAGTCTACTAAATATCGAAGTCACAAAGTGGTCTTTTTAAAAATGATGTAAATTTATAAAGCAAACAACAAACAATATACTTCGAATATTTGTATTGGAAAAGTAACGGTGTGTAAATCATAACAATTATTTCATTTCAATTGAAAATCAAACTGTTGAATTTTCCGCTGCGAGCAAATTTTTACTTTTGATCGCATTTGAAATTCAATAAATCTAGTATTCTTGTTGGAAGTTGCACTGTGTAGTTTATACTCTCGTATTTTTTAGTGCCACACAAATCCAACACAGACAAAAAATGGTAGGTTTAAGAAATAATTGATACAAACTATACTTTATTGTAGTTTTAACATGGGTAGGCATTATATTCATGATTATTTTTGCCCGAGCGATATCGAAAACTATTATAAAAAGTGTACTAGTTCAGTGAAAATGAACGTCAAACTTAATTAAGTTTTTTGGAGGTAGACTTTTCCAACAAATTGTCGGCATTCCTATGGGAACAATCTGTGCGCCTCTTCTTGCCGACCTCTTCTTATTTTCATATGAATGGGAGTTCCTCCAGACACAAGAGGATCAAAGAAGCCAGATTATTTCATTTCACTTTCAGATATTTTGATGATGTTCTATCCATAAACAATCCGAACTTTTCTGATTAGGTTCCATTGATATATCCCCCAGAACTAGATATTAAAGAAACAATAGGCATAGCTTCCTCCGCCTCATTTTTAGACTTATATCTCGAATTTGACTTACACAGTCATCTCAGTACCAGAATCTATGTCAAACGAGACGATTTTAATTTTGAAATTATAAATTTCCCCCACCTTAGTAGCAATATACCAACTTCACCTGCATATGGGATATATATTTCCCAACTTATTCGATATTCAAGAGCTTGCAGCTCCTACTCAGACTTTGTAAAACGTCATCAGTGTCTGAGTAGAAAGTTGATGAACCAGGGATATGTCAAAGAACGTCTCGTCCTTTTTCTAAAAAAGTTCATCGGAAGGTATCAAGACCATGTTTTATTGTTCTTTCATTTGTCTTTGTTCTATTATTGGTATTACTTTTACTGTTGAATGGTTTACTGTGATATCAGTTTGACGTGGCTCGGTACTTATACATCTCGTCAGTGTGTTTGTATTGGCTTTCATTTTTTTTGTGGTTTGTTTTGTGTATGCGACTTTTTGTATTTCTTTTGTTCTTATTGCGTGACTCTATAATTTGAAAGATCCCGTCAGTATTGTATTGGTCTATTGTATGTCATTGTGATATGTTTCTATTATGAATTACTATATACGTTGAACCACAAACGTCAAAATCATTCAATCACATAGTGGTATTAGCTGTTTTTGGATTCTCATAAATTGTACCTATAACGTTTGGACTAGTTTGTCTATTTCTGTAATTTATTCTTACATACTTTTGACTTTTTAACCCTGTATGCTTACATTGCCTATGTAAATTTTAAAACTGTCTGTATGCACATTGAACGACAAATGTATGTGACGTATAAAATTTTCTGACGTCAGACACTCAAATCAATTAATGTGTTCGTAGATAGAAGATGTTTTTGTGTTCGGTTAAATTGTCCCCTTTTAAAATTATTATACGATGATGACTGATGTACCCATATTTTGACTATTTTAATAAATTTATTAATTATACCCCCGCTTTAAAAAGGGGGGTAAACTGTTTTACCTCTGTCTGTCCGTCCATCAGTCCACCAGTCCGTCCGTCAGTCAGTCCGTCCCATGAAACTTTCGTCACATTTTTCTCAGGAACTACACATCCACCCTTTCTGTAATTTGGTATCAACATTTATATATGTCAGCCATACCGTGTGATGCGTTTTCAGATTCATCATTCATCGACTTCCTGTTTACCGAACACTTGTATGATTTTTCACATGATGACCAAGTTGAAAATTTTCGTCACATTTTCTCAGGAACTACAATACAAGGATTTCTGAAATTTGGTTTATGGATTTATCTAAGTCAGCTATACCGTGTGATGCGTTTTCAGATTCATCACTCGACAACTTCCTGTTTACCGAACACTTGTATGATTTTACACATGATAGCCAAGTTGAAAATTTTCGTCACATTTTTCTCAGGAACTACAATACAAGGATTTCTGAAATTTGGTTTCAGGATTTATCTAAGTCAGCTATACCGTGTGATGCGTTTTCAGATTCATCACTTGACAACTTCCTGTTAACCGAACACTTGTATGATTTTACACATGATAGCCAAGTTGAAAATTTTCGTCACATTTTTCTCAGGAACTACAATACAAGGATTTCTGAAATTTGATTTCAGGATTTATATAAGTCAGCTATACCGTGTGATGCGTTTTCAGATTCATCACTCGACAACTTCCTGTTTACCGAACAATGTATGATTTTACTCATCATAGCCAAGTTTTTCGTCACATTTTTCTCAGGAACTACAATACAAGGATTTCTGAAATTTGGTTTCAGGATTTATATAAGTCAGCTATACCGTGTGATGCAGTTTCAGATTCATCACTCGACAACTTCGTGTTTACCGAACACTTGCATATTTTTACACTATTAATATTATCCACTTGCGGCGGGGGTATGATCAGTGAGCAGTAGCTCGCAGTTTCACTTATTGTGACTGTTTATTTAACGCATCATGTAAATATAACGGAATTTGATGAGACTGTTATTAAAGTGAGAGGGTTAGCGCTATAGAACCAGGTTTAATCCACCATTTTCTACATTTGAAAATGCCTGTACCAAGTCAGAAATATGACAGTTCTTGTCCATTCGTTTTTGATGCGTTTTGTTATTTGATTTTGCCATGTATTATGGACTTTCCTAATTGATTTTCCTCTGAGTTCAGTATTTTTGTGATTTTACTTTTAACTACTAAACAAATAAATGAACAAAAATAAATAAACATACAAGATTTACAAAGGCCAGATGCCCCTTACTTTGGACAGGAGGAACAAATGCGTTCTGTATGATTTTGTAATTAAATGCATCTTTTAAAAATAGTCGAAAACAAAATTGTCTGTCCAATGGAAAGGTCGAGGCCAAAAAAAGATGAACGGTGCATTATAGAAACATAGAAGCTGGTTGCAAAAGTTGACGACAAGATCTATTTACAACTTGAGTATGGCCCAATACTATTAACCTGAAATAAATATATTTATAGCAATTCCCTTGATCTATATGTTGTCTTGGGCTTGTTTTGCTCTTTGGTTGGGTTGTTGTCTCTATGGCAATTCAATTCTCATTCTTATCATAGATATAACTTCATGTAAAAAAAAAATATGTGGTGTGATAGACAATCATACAAATTCTTTCCAGGGACCAACAAGCGTTAGCAAACTATAGGTCCCCGTATGGCCTTTAACCATTAGAAAAATACACACTTGATAGAATGAAAGCTCCAAGAGATATTGGCATGTAAAAACAAACACGAAAGTTGAGCGAGAGAAAAAAATAAGGATACCGCATGAAAATTAGAAAATGGTCCACAATATTACTTTAGTCAACTCACTAAGTTGAAATTAAAGACCTGGCGAATTTTAGTCTTTTTCAATGGATGTGATGTATGTTAAAAAAAATCATGGTTTGTTTAGACATTTAATTCAAGTCTTGGTTTTAAATTATTTGCAAGTAAGTTCAAAGTCATTTAAAACAAATAATCACTCACAGAAAGACGTCAAATCCATCAACAGAAGAAGAAAAAATGATTAGACGATATATAACGCACATAATATGTATGTGTTCGGGCCGTATAAGTATTTGGACCATACGCATATGGTCCGGCACATATTTTATTTGCGATCACAAAATGCACGAAGTCGTCCATTTCTATGTAAATTAGGTCGATTTGAATATAAATAAGATGAATGCGTTTCTGTTGCCAAGTGTTTTTCTCAAGTATAGTAGCAGTATATCAGAACAGTTTTACAAATACAATACCGTAAATGCATGCAAATTTCACAAGGTTTAATCCAAATAGCTTTCTTACTATCCAATAACTTTCAAGTACGAAAAAGACAGGGCAGAAGTATATTTTGTCTATATGTTCTGTATTTGCACAACTTTTGAAAGTGTATTATGCATTCGTTCTAAAATAAAGTTTTAGACCAGATAAAAGTTAAAAGATGACATAACTCTACAATCGCAATTGTTAAATTTCTTTTATCAATCAATCAACACATGCATTGCAACTTTTGAAGCCAGTGAGTCATTCTTTTTTCAAAACACAAATTCCTGATTAGTATTTCGAATTATTTTATTTAGGCGTTGAGAACCTTTGGTGACCCCACAGTTTAGATGTCTATACTAAGGACGTCGTTAGCAATGGGCGTTATAGACGAACGTTCACCTAATCTGTCCCAGTCAATGGGATATTAAAGTGCGTCAATCAATGTCCACAGCCACACTGTTATGATTTCGATTCTATAATATCTGACCGGGTCAATTGTTGTGGCTGTCCAAAAAGGTGTTTGGAATAATTGGAATGATTGCTCTCCAAATATAAAACTATTCCAACATATTACTTTTAATGGAATATGAGTTGAAAGGTGTTTTTTTTAATATCAAAATTCAGAAATAATTGATGCAATCTATACTTTATTGTAGTTTTAACATGGATGTGCATTCTATTTGTGTTATTTTAGCCCTAACTATCGCTCGAGCATAGATAATCACAAATATAATGCCTCCATGTTAAAACTACAATAAAGTATAGCTTGAATTAATTATTACGATTCTGAATAGGACAATAAAGGTAATTTCTATGTCCAATAAGTATAAGTGTAAAAACGTTTGTGTATGCTCTTCCATGAACCACCCTTTTTTGTTTGTAAGAAGCAAATGGCTAGCACTTTCAGAGGGAGGAGTTTGAACAGCCAGCATGAACGGTTGTCGTTTCTAGGTCAAATATGTCAATTTTGGAATGCTTAACATAACAGTCATAATAAATGAATTAGTAACATCGTGTGCACCATTTAAGAGTTTATAAGTTAGGCAAATATATGAAGTGCATGATAGTTGGAATGCATTATTCTGAAGAAGTCAATCTATACATGTGCAAACAAATTTTATTGGATTTAGAGCATGGGTGTGTTCACAAAGCGAAAGTAGGCTAGCACGTCATATTTGAATTGATATTTGATTATGGTGGAGATTTTTCATTTTAATATGTTTAAGGTTAAATGTTAGCAACAATGAAAGAAAAGGCATGAATTCCTGAAATTAACGCTTTGTTCCATAATTAAATTGATGACATTTATTTTTCTCTGAAATTATATCAGAGATCTGAAACAAAACATGTTTACCTTAAATGTTTCACAACTAGTATATATATTTGTTAAGGGGCCAGCTGAAGGAATCCTCCGGGTGCGGGAAATTCTTGCTCCATTGAAGACCTGTTGGTGACTGGCTGTTGTCTGTTCTGTGGTCGGGTTGTTGTCTCTTTGACCCATTTCCCATTTTCATTCAATGATTCTCAATTTTATTCAATTAAATGAATTAAATCATAAATAACTTGACAAGTCATTTTATGATTTACAAAGGTTTTCCCCCATATTAGTATTAGGTCCCACAAGTAACAATATGTTCCCATTGTGTTGCGCCAATGGGATATTTTTAGGGTCTCTGTATGTCAGATTGTATGTCCATCAGAGGCTGTTTGACATAAAGCTTTTATACTTGGTAGGATTATTTGAAAAATATCTATATGTCCAAAAAATATAAGTTATCTAAAAAAATAAATTTAGAAATTGTACTTGGTTGAAAACCGTTTATATATTTATGCCCCATTTATGGGTCTTATGTTTTCTGGTCAGTGTGTTCGTCTATCCGTCTGTCCCCCTTCAGGTTAAAGTTTTTGGTCAAGGTAGTTTTTAATGAAGTTGAAGTCCAATCAACTTGAAACTTAGTAAACATGTTCTATATGATATGATCTTTCTAATTTCAATACCAAATTAAATATTTTATTCCATTTTCAAAGTCCACTAATCATAGAAAATGGTAGTGCAGATGGGCCATCCGTGTACTTGGGACACATTCTTGTTTAATTCTGTTATATTCAAGAAATATACTTATAATAATTTTGAGACTTTCTTACCGTTTTTTGCACAACTTTTTGGTGATTTTGCCTTCCAGCTGTCTTTTTTAAATCATCATTGATGGATTTGGTGTACTTAATTGTTATATTAAATTTTGTTTCTGTGTGTGTTGCATTTTAGTATTTCTGTTGTGTCATTGTTTTCCTTGTATATTTGATGTGTTTCCCTCTGTTATAGTTTGTAACCCGTATTTGTCTTTTCTCCATCAATTTATGAATTTTGAGAAGCGATGTACAACTGTTGCCTTTATTAAGCCTGGTATTCTTTAACTAATTGGTCGATGCCAATACTGATGGAAGTTTTATTATAATAGGGATCACCAGTTTGGGAGGCAGCAGTTTTTATTCACCAGTCAAAATTTTGTCGTGACGTAATATGGTATGCAAATGACTGGAGTCCGTCTTTTCGTCTGTCCGGCGTAAACATGTTGCACCGTAACTTGAGAACGACTTATCCAATTTTAATGAAAATTAATATAATTATTTCTTATGATGGTTCAACATGCATCCGTATACTTTAAAATAATATTAAAACTTTTTGAGTTACGGGACTGTGTGATTAAAACAGGACTGTCCAAAGATTTACAGAAAAGAACCGAAAAGGACCAAAAAGAACTGAAAAGGACTGAAAAGAACTGAAAAGAGATGCATGAATATATTTATTATATAACGTTAAAGCAGTGTATATATACACAGATTTGTTTATATTGTTAACAATTCTTCTAAATAATTGATTTAAAAATGAATGCATAATATTCAAATTTAGATTGTGCATTTATAGGGATATGTGAACTTACAAAAAAGAAACAATATAAATTGTTTTAGCTCACCTGGCCTAAAAGGCCAAGTGAGCTTTTCTCGTCACTTGGCGTCCGGCGTCCGTCGTCCGGCGTCGTTAACTTTTACAAAAATCTTCTCCTGAAACTACTGAGCCAAATTAAACCAAACTTGGCCACAATGATCATTGATGTATCTAGTTTAAAATTTGTGTTTTTTGACCCGGCCAACCAACCAAGATGGCCGCCATGGCTAAAAATAGAACATAGGGGTAAAATGCAGTTTTGGCTTATAACTCATAAACCAAAGCATTTAGAGCAAATCTGACATGGGGGTAAAATTGTTCATCAGGTCAATATCTATCTGCCCTGAAATTTTCAGATGAATCAGACATTCCATTGTTGGGTTGCTGCCCCTAAATTGGTAATTTAAAGGTAATTTTACTGTTTTTGGTTATTATCTTGAATATTATTATAGATGGAGATAAACTGTAAACAGCAATAAAGTTTAGCAAAGTAAGATTTACAAATAAGTCAACATGACCAAAATGGTCAGTTGACCCCTTTATGAGTTATTGCCCTTTAAAGTCAATTTTTAACCAAGGTTCGTAAATCTCCATGATCTTTTACAAAAATCTTCTTCTCTGAAACTATCGGGGCAAATTAATCCAAACTTGGCCACAATCATCATTGATGTATCTTGTTTAAAAATTTGTGTTTTTTTACCCCGCCAACCAACCAAGATGGCCGCCACGGCTAAAAATAGAACATGGAGGTTAAATGCAGTTTTTGGTTATTACATAAAAAATAAAGCATTTAGAGCAAATCTGACAAGGTGTTAAATTGTTTATCTGGTCAAGATCTATCTGCCCTGAAATTTAAAGATGAATGGGACAACCCGTTGTTGAGATTTTTATTTGTTTTAGATTTTTAAAACTTATACCCTAGGTCAATATAAACAATATAGGAACTATGTTATTTTATGTTAATCGATAAATGACTTTACATATGTAAGTAGGTCAATGCCACTGCTGGTGGAATTTCCCGAGGGTATCACCATCTCAGTAGTCAGAACTTCTGTGTTGACTTGAGTTATCATTGATATGTTCATAATAAAAAATTAACTGTTATCAAAACTGTGAATTTTTTAAATACTATGGCTTTTCTACCTCAGGAATAGATTACATTAGCTGTATTTGACAAAACTTTTCGGAATTCTAGTTCCTCTATGCTCTTCATCTTCGTACTTTATTTGGCCTTTGTAACAATTTTTTATTCAAGCATCAATGATGAGTCTTTTGTAAATGAAACGAGCATCTGTGTAAATATAAAATTTCAATCCTGGTATCTATGAAGAGTTTATTTATATATGTTTTTTGAATCAGAGTAATAATTCTAATGAAATATACACCTAAGGAAGGTACAATATACAAGGATTTTTTTAATGAAATAACTTATAAAATATAAGTAATTATGTCTTGTTCCAGGCAATCCAAATGTATTATGATGCAACATCTTTGAAAATGTATTGACAACACCTATCATTGTGTTATGTCACACTGTAAGGGAAATTGTCCGATTAATTTCACATTTAATTAGGCTATCATTTTTTATAACCACCAATACAATACATTCCCAATGTTTGTAGATAGATATAGGAAGATGGAGTGTGAGTGCCTGTATTAGTATAGTAATATAATGAAATATACAGTTATCAAGCTAAACATAAAAATATAAGACATTACAAAACAGAACTTGTCTAACCCTTATGCCATGTCTTTGTAGAAGATAGTAATTTCATTAAACGCAGAGACCTTCTCCTTTCTCCCTTTTCTGTAAAAAATCTTTGCAATATGCTTCAGAAATCCTTTTATTTCCTTGTCATTTTTGTGAAAGAAGTAGGAGTTGATGATATTAAACAACAGTATGACAGCACTTGCTATAAACACTAAGACAATGAAGACAATCAGAAATGATATGGGATTTGATGTAGCTGGTATTTTATCAGACGCCAATGTCAAGAAAGCAATATTGTCATTCCATAAGATATTCTTTCACCAGAGTTTTGGGGAAGCAGGAAAACCAGTGGATTCAATAATCCTAATACATCTATTGGTTTAAATACGAGAATGTTATAATAAAGTGGTTCACGTTTGATATTCAGAACAACTGCCAAAGAAGAATTTCCTTGTTTATCAGGTTTAACTTCCTAACTTTGTACCATCCAATCTGCGCTTTTAGCTTCAAAATAGTCACTGCATGGCATTGGTACTGGTTCAAGATATATCTGCTTACTTGGTTCCCATCCAAAAAATGTTAATGAACATGGTAATGAACATTTTTGTTCATCAAATGGAAATTTTCTAATATTAGCTGGACATTTATAATTGATTACATGAGCAGTGTACCACTCTATGTTCCCATCATATGAAATGCTGACTTTGGAAGGACTGGTACTGCCAAATGGTTCAAGTTTGTTTGCAATACTCATTAGAATAATATGTGGGAACCAGACTACCTGTAGAAACAGCAATTTGTGTAATATTGTTGTAATCAGACGGTTTCCATTGCAGTGAAGAGTCTAGCCATGTAAGCACTGTCATTTAAGTCAACGATAATATTCCATCTACTTCATCATATTGGTTTATTCCAAGGTTATAAAACTGAAACTTAATCAACTTTTTATTTGAATTGCCATTTTCAGTGTCAAATGGTGCTATATCTGGATTATAATCATGGAATAAGTCATTGTGTAGTTTCTTGTAGTCTATTAATTTCTGACAATCAGTTGCCTTAAGAATAAATAATATCATAAGAAAAGAGAGCACTTTCGCAAACATTTTTAGAATCAAGAGTGGGTTTACACTCTGATACTGAAAGCTTTTACAGGCAGTTATTTCAGTTGGCCATTATATTAAGATATGACTGAATACAATCTTCTTTTAGTATTGCTTATTTGTATAAATGAAGAGAAATAAAAAGGACCGATATGATCAAAATTTCTATAGTAATTTGGAAACTATAGTTTGGTTTGTTTATCTACTAATTTTGAAAAGTGTATGGAACCTATTTAAGTGTATGGAACCATGAGTGAGTATCTACATGAAATCAAAAGTTTAATGAATGTGTATTAAACCATTAGATATGTACATACTATGCTGATAGGAGTTTTAGCTCAGTATCTACTTGCAATTAGCTGATTGCCTTTATAATATTTGATCTGGTCAAGGTTTATTTGCTGTTAAAAGTGCAGCTAAGCTGTTAAATTCATGATCATCGATTTAACTGAAATTCTGATATTTTATTTATAAAATACTAATACTTATAGCCAAATTGCAATAAGTCTGAAATAGACAGTTGTGGATAGTTGTCTCATTGGCAATCATACCACATCTTCTTTTTTATAGTTAACAAATAAAGTTGAGAATGGAAATGGGAAATGTGTCAAAGAGACAACAAGCCGACCATAGAACAAACAACAGCATAAGTTCACCAACAGGTCTTCAATGCAACAAGAAAGTCACGCATCTGGAGGCGTCCTTCAGCTGGTCCATTAACCAATATATATACTAGTTCAGTGATAATGAACGCCATACTAAATTTTCTCCAAATTGTACACAAGAAACTAAAATTAAGAGTTATACATGAGTTTTGAACAGCTGTATACCACTGTTGCCTTTATTTATACAAGACTGACAAAGGCCAGAGGCTCCTGACTTGGGACAGGCGCAAAAATGTCTAAAGCATGTACTCGCTCTTCAACTTCGTACTTTATTTTTTTCCTTTTTAACTTTTTTGGATTCGAGCGTCACTGCTTATGAAGACGAAATGCACGTCTGGCGTATATTCTAAATTTAGTCCTGATATCTATGAATAGTTTATTGATAACTTATATCAGAATTTTGTGTATTTTGTTTAGACGCCATCTAATTAAGTAATGAACATGAAATACTGTCGACAGTCACATAACCTGATATTAACATAAATATAGATGAATTGTGACCTTGTGCAATTGAATTTTTATTGGTCTGTTTGATTTCATGATATAGTTTAAACAAATAAGTTAATTAACGTTTTTACATGTATAAGAATGATTTTTTGTTGATGGAATCAGTCAACGAAATGGTTCACTTTTGTTTCACTTTTACTTTTTCATATTTTGTATCTAGTGCCCCTTTAAAGAGAGTGAAACGTTGAAATAAATGCTTCTTCTTATTTGTAGAGACCCTCTTCAAGATGTTAAATTATATGTCACTTTTACTACACATGGCTAAGTGAAAACGTTTATACAATGAAATTTTTACAATTAACAATAAAATCAATTTTAACTTTTCCATTTGATGCACTTTTTAAAAAAAATATATTATTGAGGGAAAATAAATTTGCACATGATTAATTTACTGACTGTGGGTATGTTGAAGCAGCTCTTTAAAGAGTCTCTCGTGATACTCAGAGGAAGACAGTTCTAGTTTTTAATTGCATAAGCAAAAAAGGCTATCCAAATATAAAGCTGTTCCAAAAATGTTACAATTTCCATTCACTGGTATGTTTGGTGGGAGGACATTTTATATATATATATATTGTTATTTTTCATGGGAGAGCTTTGCATTTAGTTATAAAATAATCAGAAGGTTATCTCCTGGTTTTAGAAGCTTTTGTGATAAGTTGTTTCATTTTGCTAAAATAATATTTACCTATTCACATTCAAATATGAGTTATTCCAATTTTCATTTAAGTAATGTTTTGACTTAAACAAAACATTATACAGATATGACAATGTTTTATTATTTTAACTTCTACAGCCATTTTATTTTAATGGTATCCTTTGTTTAGGGAGAACACAAAAATGGAACAATTGTTTGTGATGAAACTGGTCATACCTTTAGCAAGTTTTGTGAAATGTTTATAAAATCATTGAATTTGGACTTTGTTGATGTATGGGTTTAACTTGTAAATAGATAATTGCCTTAGAGAGTTAATAGAATTTTATTTCATCAATGTGTGCTTGCTGCCCTATGAAGTTGTGTCGAATGAATTTAAATGTTTTCTTTCCTTATATGAAACTATAACAACAATTTTCCTCTTAAAATTATACAACTTGTATTGGTAAATGAGATGGAAAGAACTTGTTTGTGTATAAAATTAGATATTAGTTATTGGACATTGGGTGTTTTTAAAGTTAAGATGCTAGGATCAATGATCTAATTTGATAAGAATTGGGGAATATCAACTGATTTTATTTGGTCTAGATTTAGTTTTTTATTCCTCGGTATTTTGGACAAGTTATCTTCCAACATAATTTATGGTTGTTACAGTATTTGCATCTTATACAGAAAAAATAAGTTTCTTTCTCTTATCATGAGTAACAATATGTGGTCTATGGGTTCCTTATGTGTACATGTCAAAATGGCAGGTGTCATCTGACCTTGGCCTGATTTTTACGGTTCATTAATATTGCTCAGTGTTAAGTTTTGGTGTTGGTCTGTTTTTCTTAAACTATATGCAATAGGTCAAATACATTTGTTGTATGGAAGAATTTTAAGCTGTACATGTCTGTCTGGCATGTCTGACATTGACCTTGTTTTCATGGTTCATTGGTCAATATTTAGTTTTCATAGTTTAGTCTTTTTCTTAGAAACTATAAGCCATAGGTCAAACATATTTTGTGTACTGAATGATTGTGAGATGTAAATGTATTTTTTGTTTGGTTTATATGACCTTGACCTCATTTTCCTGGATCATAGTAAGTTAATGTGATAGTTGTAGTAAAGCTTTATATTTAGGCTATCAACATAATATCAATGATTAGCAAAGAAGGTGTGATATTTTCAGCATGTGCACTCTTGTTACATTTATTTTATTTATGAAGATTCGTTCACTAAGAATATGCATATTCGTATTTCAAGAGGGCTATCAATATAATGAGTAAACCATCAATATGTATAAATATCAAAGGTAACATGATTTTAATTTAATACGCCAGACGATCGTTTCGTCTACATAAGACTCATCAGTGACGCTCAGATCAAAATAGTTAAAAAGCCAAACAAGTACAAACAGTGGAATAATACTTTTTTATGAAATCCAAAATAGATTGCTCTGAATTATATAGTTGTTGATTTATTTTCAGACAGTAAGAGTAATGGAGATGGTGGGATATCAAAGGAAGAGTATGAAGAGTTAAAAAGATTCTATGATGGTGACCCATCCACGAAAACATTATCAGAGAAGTCTACTATGCTTTGTTTAGGGGAAACCAATCAGGTGAATATTTGTTAACGATTTTATATGTTCCTCAGAGAAATTTCAAACAAAACTTATTTTGACGATGAGAGCCTCAATGGCTAAGTGATGTAAGTAGTTCTACTACTGTACTATATAGCCAGTCAACACTGAGGTTGTGAGTTCAAACCAAGTACGTGCAGGTGCACTCAACTCCAATCTTAATTTACTAAGATTGTTCGTTTTCCTTTTGAAGGTTAGTGTTTTTTGGAAGGATAAGAACTTTTTCTAAATCTTTACTAAGGCAACGGCCTCCCTAAGAACACAACAGGTTACCTGCACACTGGTTGCCTTCGCCCATAAAAACTGACCTACGGAGTAACCTGAAAGTTGTGCTTAAAAGTGGAGTTAAAACTCCTATCATTGGTCTATCTATATTTTGACAAAATTGCTATTGTTGTATCTCTGTCCATAATTGCGACACTTTTCAAATGGCAGCCTTATGTTGTCGGTCAAACTCAAACTCAAACATAAATATGTTGTTAAATTAAGTTGTAAATGCATTGCAAAAAAGTCTGACATTATGAATATCATATCAATAATCTGACTTCATGAAAATACTACATGAAATTAAAAATTGAAAATATTTCAATTTCTCACAGAATATAATTTGTAACTTACATCTCTGTCCCTCTGGTACCTTTCGTCACTTTTTTACAGACTAGAACTGGTTAATATGTTTCTATTTGGTAAAATTCAAAGACAAAAATACATTAATAGACTGGTTTACATCTGTTCTGTCTGTCCCACAAATTTTGTTATGCAATTTTAATTTGTCAGGAACTACAAATTCTAGTTTCCTGAAATTTGGCATCAAGATTCATTTCAGCAGAATATTGTTTGATGATTCATCGGTAATTACATGTTTAATGAATGCATCAGTATTCTTTTGCATAATGGTCATTTATGAACATGATGAACTTTTCATTACAATTTTCTCTAAAACTTTAAATCCAGGCTTACTGATTTTTGGAATCAACCTTTATGTAATGATGCTTGACTATGTGATGAGTTTTTACATCCATTACTCTTCATTTTTAGGTTTATCAAATACGTTTAGCTACACTATTATCAGTTAGCAGCAAAATAGACAGACATACACTTTATTTCCATGGTTCCTTCATTGATAGGATCTTTTTATGAGAATTTTTATGTAACCTAGAGCAGCAATCAGGCTTCATACACCAATAATAACTGACCTCAACGAAATAACCAAATATTTCTGAAACTGGCACTATAACACCAAAGATCAAGCAATCATATAAAAATCTAACGACAAAATCTCAAAATCAATAAGAAATTGATGAGACACTAAAAGAAATCAGACATTTTATGCCCCATTTATGTTTTCTGGTCTGTGCATCCTATTGTTTGTTTGTTCGTTCAATTGTCTGTTCATTCTTTCATCCCATTTCAGGTTATAGTTTTTGGTCGAGGTAGTTTTTGATGAAATTGAAGTGGAATCAACTTGAAACTTAGTATACATGTTCCTTATTATATGATCTTTCTAATTTTATGCCAAATTAGAGTTTCTATCCCCCATTTTCATGGTCCACTGAACATAGAAAATGATAATGTACTTGGGACACATTTTTTGTTTTTATATATAAATACATTAAAAAAAATTTACTTTGAACTTTTCAGACTGAAACTGAAAGTCACCTATCCTTGTCAGATTGGTTTCCATGGCAAAATAGACAGCAACCAACATTTGTTGTTGATCATTCAAACCTAACAAAGAACTTTGTAGAAATGGTACAGTTTCTAGAGTTACAAGGTATGTTTTAAAGTAGATGGTACAATATTAAATTGCTTTACCGTTTTATTATGATGAGTAAATTCAATATTTTAATAAGTAAACTAAATTCAAATAATGTTCTACGAACCAATTTTGATATAATCTTATGATAGAGGTTTAATTATTTATTTATTATCTTCTCAATTTCTGTGATATTCTATCATAGAACTGTATCACTGTCAGAATTTTCAGAGTTCATCAACCTTTAAGCCTCAAAATTCAGTACTGTAATCATCATTATGAATCATTGACATTTTATCAATTGCTTTGTTGGAACTACACATATTCTAAATTGGGTTAACTGCAATACAATTTATCTTTATTTTCCTGATGATATTACCCTTACAGTATAAGGTTTATATATATTTGAATATGGAAAATGTGTCTCTGCAAATGATAAAAAATAGTTCCCATATAAACCCATGTTATATTTTTTGTTGAAAAAAGTACAGTTTCAAACCCCTTTTTAGAAAAAATGAATCAAAATTTATTAACAATGCACACAACTATATATTTTGAAAAGAAATGACAAATGATCAGAGGAAAAAAAGTAAAACATTGCAATGTTATGATGTTTCATAAACTGCAAATGACCAGCTGATATCATCAGAAATTATGCTGTGGAGAAATATTTAAAGGAACTCCTTGAAAATAACTTTGAAAATATGTGGTTGCATAAAGCTATAAATTCTTTACTTGTTTTACACTTTTCAGAGGCTTTAGATCCTAATGAAGACAACTACGGCCAGGAAATGGAAGTTTTCCTGAATGAGGCTGATATCTTAAAACCAGGTCAAAATGATGAAGACGGTGGAAATATTAGGCAATTCTTTGTTGGCAATGACACCACCATAAAACATGGAAAGAAAAAGAAGTCTTTATATATTCAAAATAAACCAAGAAGAAGTGATCAGCTGCCAGAGTTTGAGGCATTTGTCGTATCAGGTGAAAGTGATGACGATGACCTTCCAGCAATTTTTGACAAAAAGGATGACAAGGATGATGAACATGTTGCTAAAATTAAAGCTGTTGAAATAACAAAAGCGTACAGAAAAAGTATATGCATAGATGCAAATTTGAATAGGAGTGAGAAAAAGCATAAACAAAAGAAAAGGAACTTTAGTGGGAACATTTCAGTGGTTGAAGTGATTGCTGACACTGATGTTAACGATTTCGTAGAAACTGATTTCGTAGAAACTGTTCCTGAATTACCTGTCATTGATGAAGAGAGCCAAGGAGGTAAATCAAATGAAGATAGTAATGAGATTAGGGATGAAGATAGTACACATGTACAAATAGATATAGAACAAGGCTCCATGTCTAAAATGGAGGCTTCTGACTTTGAGAAAATATCTGAAATGAAAGCTAAATCACAAGATGAATGTTGTGAAGATTTTACAAAACTTTTACCAATATTTTTCACAATGCCTGTAGACATTGTTTCTCCACAGAAAATAACAGAAACAAATCAAGAAGTATTTCTTGTGCCTGATGCTCCTTCAATAGATGAACTTGAAGTATTAGTTGAAAATATAAATAATTTGACAACACTGCCAAAATTAGATATGGCACAACTGGTTGAAGAGTGGACATTAGAATATTCTGGCTTGAATACAAAGCATACAAGTAAGATTGAAAAAAAGAATAGCAAAAATGTTGAACATAACAAAAGCAGTCTAAAATATTCAGATGTATGTGGTGATAAAACATCTGAACAAGATATGGGTGAAAAAGGAAATTTAGGCAAAGATATTGATGCATTTGGTGAATCTTTTAATCTATCAACTAATGGCAGCTTTCATCAAAAGCAAACGGTCAATTTTAATATGGACATATCAAGTGATTTTGATAGCCCTATTAAACCACTAACAAATAAACCAAATAAAAGTAAAAGGACTAGTCCTACAGTGCAACATAATACCAGTACCTCTGATAATTTAGAACATAGAATAAGAGATAGCAGTGCACAAAGTGATTTGGCTAATAACAATAAAGAAATGACAGATCTTGCTGAAGAACCAACACACAAGTTAAATGAAAATGATGTTGAAATGGAAATTGATTCTTTTTCTGGATCAGATGACTTCCTGGACACTCAGTCAAATTTTATGCTGGCTAGTGATGATTTTTTTAAAGAAATAAATTCAGATGAAAGTAATGAAGGAATTAAGAATAAAGATTCATCATTGAAGCCAAGTCAATGTGTAGAACTTTTTAGAGAATCTGTTAGCTGTATTGAAAAGCAAAGAACAGGAGAAGCCGAATGCAGTAAATCTTCCAGTTCTAACAATAAAAAGTTAAGTTCATGCAAATCTATGGACATTTCTCTATTTGATGATTCATTTATGAATGATAGTGTTCTGGAGGCTATAAAGACACAAGCTGTTGTTGAGGAAAATGCTAGTCAGTCTACAGGAAGAATTATGTCACCTTCACAGTATACTTTCAGTCAAGCTTTAGCATTTGTTCATGATAGTGATAGTACGGACAAAAGTTCTGGTGAAAGGGAACAGAGTGGAACATTTAAAGTTCCAATTGAAAAAGAAAAGGACAATATGAATGTGAATTTCTTATTTAAACAAAAGAAAAATGCAAAATTTATAAATGATGAAAGCATTTGTTCAAGTACTTTTGACCATCAGAAAAATAAAGCTGCTGTTGATTGCCCTGGAGCATTTACTGCTATTAAACCTCATGATAAATTGGACACGTCACAACTTAATTTGATTAATGAAATTGTGAATATGGATAACGTGGATGCTTTCAGTGATGATGGGGAGGAGTCAGATGTACCTCTCTTTGACCTTGGCTTTGATGTTGACGACGATATCATTCCACCATCACCATGTTTGAGTGAAACAACTTCACAGAAATCTGTTCTTAAAAATCTAGGTCAAAGTTTTCTATCTAGTAGGAAATCTTTGTCATTCATGTGTGACAAATCACGATTAATTGGATTTAAAAACTCTACTGTCTTAAAACCTGCTTTGTCACCTGCAGGAGAGGAAGAAGAACTAGAACAGGAAGATGGTGACGACCTTGAAACGTCGAATACCAAAGTTGATGAAGTTTCTAAGGGTAATAAAAGAAAATCCTCAACTTTTTCAAGAAAGGAAGATCCATTTAATGTTAATCCAGTGAATTTTGATGCTGGGGATAACGAGTTAACTCAGCAAAATGAGGACGAAAATAACATCAATTTGAGTGACCTTCATGGTGACTTTGAAATGCCATCCTCTCCAGTGTTATCTGGTAAAAGACCACTCAGTCAGAAACCAGTCTTTTCATCATTGAATCTTGAAATAAAATCACCAGATGGTCTGAAATCTGATTTCTCGGCAATGGATCTTCCTGAACAGGAATCACCCTTGAAATTAAAATCTCCCTTGATAAATCTGTCAATTCAGGACTCTCCTTCTATGGACGACAGTTTTGTAGTGAGGAAAAAACGTAAAAAGACACTCATAATAGACTCACCAATAACTCCTGACCTAAGGAAAAAAGATGATTTTGATGATTTTAAAACACCATTAAGACCAGTTACTGCTAGAGTTAAGAAAAATATTTCCTCAACTTCTAGTGAAGAAGAAAGTATACTAAAAAAGAAGAAACCAAAAAAGGCTGTTTCGTTTTGTGTAGATGATTTACTTGATGATGAAAGTGATTTTGAAGACATTATGAGCATCAAAAAGGATAAGAGAAACAAATCTACTGACAATGAGACAAAAACCTCTGACAGCAACAAAAGGGATTCATCTGAAAATAAAAAAAGAAAATCCAAGTCTCCCTCTAATCCTTTTTTGGTAGATGAAGCGGATGTGTCTGAAGATGAGGAAGCTTCTACAGATGAGGAGGAAGGTAGTGATTTAGATCAGATGGAAGAAAGTTTTGTTTCTGAAGGTTGTACTCAACTTTCTCAAGGTCAACATGAGGAACTTCAGGCCATCTACTTAAAGTCAGTACGTAGCCCAACAGGTCAGGGTGGTAAATTTAAACTTAAATATGACTATGATGATAATATTGATGTGTATTCTCAGGTTCCCCAAGATGAAGAGTCACAGTATTATGATGATAGTTTTGTTTGTGATGAGGAAGAGGAGCATGATCTTCTGGAGGGACATGAAATCACCATATTAGATAAAGGCAATATCATTGACAATGAATCATTTGCTGGACCAAGGACAAGATGGTCAAAACCTGCAAGACATAAAGTGATGCCCACTGTGAAACCTATCAAGCGAAAGAGGGTAAAAAGAATAGCAGATTCTTCAAGTGAGGATGAATCTGAAAACCAGAACATGAATTTTATGTCACCTGCAGATCCAGGAAGAAAATTCCTAGATTCTCCTGCAATGACTCAAGGGCATGGTACAGTCAGTTCAAGATCAAGTAATAGAAACAGTCGTCAGTTGTTATCAAGCAGTGATGATGAACAGAAAGAGGAAGTAATATCACCAGAAATTATGTGTTCACTTAAAAGTAGAATAAAAACTAACAAACAAAACTTAGCGAATGTTACAAGTAATCAGCTCTCAGATTCTCGAATATTAGACGCTAGTGCAGATATGACAATATCAAAAGATAAAGAAGAACGTATTAGAAGACAAAAAGAAAAACAGGAAGAATTTCGTAAACAATTAATTGCTAAGCAACAAAATAATGAGTCAGTAGACAAAACTAATAGTTATTGTGATGATACTGCTTTATTGACAAGGAAAGATTTAACAATTACAGAGGAAAGTTCACTACTTACAGAAGACAGTGACTTATTGTTGAATACAATGAAATCGTCTAATAACAAATCTGTGATAATCGTGGATTCACGTGAAATAAATGGTGCTCAGGACATTGTTTCTACTTTACGATTCAATCATAACATAAATGTAGTTGCTGCCCAGTTAGACAGCTGTGATTATGTTGTCAGTGTCCGCATGGGAGTAGATCGTAAACAATGGTCTGAATTCAGCAATGGAACAAATCGTGCTAAAATGACAGAACGTTTGCTGGACATGTGTGACTTTTATGAGCAACCTTGCCTTATCATTGAGAAAGATAAATGTAAACCAGAAGAAAAAGGTAGAATATTACACTGGACTAAATATGTTGATAAAACTTTAGTTCATTTGATTCAGTCTAAAATGACATTGTTTTTTACGGAAAATCAGTTGGAAACTGCATCTATCGTAGCCGATTTATGTCAACTTGAGAACAGAAAGAACTGTGCAATATCTTGTCCCATTAATTTGAGTACTGATCAGCAGAACAGGGTTAAGTTCTATAGATCTATACCTCATTTATCTTACGTTCATTGTCTGTTTTTGTGCAATAATTGCAAAACTGTGGCAAGCTTTTTATGCAGTGATGTGAAAACTATAATGACTAATGGCAAAATGACAGAGGAACGAGCTTCTAATGTTTTTAATTATATCAGAAGAACGTTTGATACTCAGATGTTACCATCAAGTTATGGATAATAAAAGCCAAATTCATATTTACTCATGTTGATAAAATTGATTGATCGCTTTAATGCTGTCAGCCAGTAAGGCAATCTTAGGAAACTTTTCTATTTCAAGAAACAGTTTTGCCATGTAAAGATTCATATTTTCAAATCCAGAAAACAGTTAAGCGCTTAAAATGGTTAGAAAAAAAAAGAAATGTAGGAGTCTTTCATATAGTTAAAACACACAAAGGAGTTTTAATTATTTGAGTTACAATGAGGTGAGTTGCTATTTTATAAATTTCCTGGTTGTAATTTAAATACTTCCATCTTATGATGATATGAATAATTTGATTGTTATTCTTCAAGGAACAAAAGCAACCGTTGATTATCAAAGCCTTCTGAAAGTCTGCATTTTCTTTGTTTTGTCTTTCACACAATGAATTTCATGCTCTCAGCAACTTTGGAATAAGCATAGATGATTATTTTCAAAAAGATTTTGACTGAGATGGATAGAAGCATATGTGATGACCATATCAATCAAACAATTACCTTTCAATATAATGTTCAACACAGAAAATTAATAGTCCAGTCAAACTAAGATTTAACCTCAAACTAATTGCAACAGAAAATGTTTTAGTTCTTATCTGTAGCATCATGCTCTTTATACACACAGAAAAAAGTCTCATCAAATCTAACTGGAGGAAAACTCAAAATCAGCATTTTTAATTTCCTATGGAAATTAACATTGGAAAGGGAGATAACTCTTGCAAAAATTAGTCTTTTTTGGTCAGTTTTTGGTTGTTTTTCTTGAAATTTATGTAAAGTATGATACTTTAATGGAGTTATGAGATTGTATTTGACTAAATTATATTATCTTCTGCTCATGAGATGTACAAAACCGAAGTGTTATGGGTAGTTTTATTTTTTTCTGGCATTTTTCATTAAAGAAATTGCAAATTTGAAGCTTTGTAACCATTTTGAAAAAATAACGTGAAAATTTGGCATTGTATAAATCTTTATATTTTATTTTTTCAGCCACTCACTTATCTAAAGAAACTTTAAAGCACAAAAGAAGAATACATGCTTAATTATTTTTATAAAATTTGACATTCTTTACCTTGACATGTTGAAAAATTGTCAACTAATGAATTACAAAATCGAGATAATAGCTTGATAAAATATATGAGAACACCTTAAGAGTTGTTTGTTATACTCTAAAGACTGCTAAAAAAATCAAGAATCAATACATTTTGATGTAAAGAAGCGGAAAATTTATAATTTTGAATCAAATTTTTATTGATATTTGTGTCTTTTTTGCAAGAGTTATCACCCTTTTCAATGCAAATCTCCATAGGAATTTTAAATGGTGATTTTTTTAGTCTTCCTCAAGTTAGATTTTATGGGACTTTTTTCTGGTTATATTTATGGTATAATACTAAAGATTAAAACTTAAAAATCTTTTGTTGCAAATACTTTTAGGTTAGGGTAAATTTGTGCTAGATTGACTGGACTAACAAGGGGATTCACTAGTTGTGCCAGTTATCAACTCTCTTCCCTTTTTAAGTCATTATTAAAATGACTTATGGTACATAAAAGAACATACAATAAGAATTAATAATAGAATAGTACTAAACTCTCTGAAAATGGTTTAACGGAAAACAAAAACTACAAGTATAACAAATTGTATAAAAGAATGCTTACAGTTACTGAACAGAAGCTCAGTCAAATGCTTAACCATCTGAAATGAAGCTCAGTCAAATACTTAACCATCTGAAATGAAGCTCAGTCAAATACTTAACCATCTGAAATGAAGCTCAGTCAAATACTTAACCATCAGAAATGAAGCTCAGTCAAATGCTTAACCATCTGAAATGAAGCTCAGTCAAATACTTAACCATCTGAAATGAAGCTCAGTCAAATACTTAACCATCTGAAATGAAGCTCAGTCAAATGCTTAACCATCTGAAATGAAGCTCAGTCAAATGCTTAACCATCTGAAATGAAGCTCAGTCAAATACTTAACCATCTGAAATGAAGCTCAGTCAAATACTGAACCATCTGAAATGAAGCTCAGTCAAATACTGAACCATCTGAAATGAAGCTCAGTCAAATACTTAACCATCTGAAATGAAGCTCAGTCAAATACTTAACCATCTGAAATGATGAACTTCTTAGTTCAATCAGATACATATAATACACTGTATATATTGAAAAATTATTTGTATGAAATCAGAAAACTGCAAATAAAGTAGAAATAAATTGGTCAACTTTACGTCTACAAAAAATTAACACATTACACATGTAATCATATATGTGTTAATTGCTTTCTATTTTTTTGAGTCGTGTAAGGTTAATATGTACATAGAGAGTTTGAAATTGACAGTATGTTAGCAAACAAAAAGTCGCCTTGTAAATCTGAGAAAAAGTTCAAATAAAGGATTTCATCAAATACATGCAGATTAGTAAGTGCCCAGTCTAAAGAGACGGGGAACAGTTTATTTCACACCAGGCGCCATTTTCAAAGTCCTTCAATATTAACTTATTCTTTGTATAGGTTTGAATATTCATTTAAATGTTATTTCTGAACCGATTTCCAAATTATAAACGCCAGACATTTTGACAGATTGTGGGAAAGGACCTATCTATTGTATGCTGCAAAAAAAGGCCAAATTTAAACCGACTTAGATTTTAAAGCTGAAAAGGGCATCCGACTTAAAAGCTGGTCGACTTATACTCGAGTACCTACGGTATTGTAAAAAAATAAATAATTTCAGTCGTCTGTGTTTCACTAAAAAAATTGTAAAGATTATTTTTCCGGACACCAAAATAATTTAGCTTATTTTCTTTCTTTTTTTTGGAGTGAAATATTCTTTTATTTTGTCATTTCTACTTATATCAGTTTGTTTGTCCTCAGCTGCTGTTTAAATTTAAAATTGAGAATGGAAATGGGGAATGTATCAAAGAGACAACAACCCGACCATAGATAAAACAACAGCAGAACTTAAGGTTACCAACAATGTAACGAGAAAATTCCGCAACCGGAGGCGTCCTTCAGCTGGCCACTAAACAAATATAGACGTATTTTTACGGTTTCGAAAATTAAAACAATTATGTGCTTATATTATTTTGAGGCGGCAATCAACATGGAAGACATATACATTTACATTGTAATAGAAACAAAAACTCTATGGAATGAGTATGTGAACATTGAACCTGGGAAGAGTATATCTAATAATATATATGTTCCTGATTGAACTGAATTTATTATCATTGAAATGACTAACAAAACCTGGAATGCAATGTAATGACCTATTCCCAGATAGAACATGTTATCAACTATTTTATAAAAAGTTCACGGTTTTATCGAAGGTGATTTAATTTAACTGGTCTTAGACTATGGTAGAGCCTTGTAATGGTGCTGTTTCTTACAATAGAAATCTTGCTTTGCATCGATCTTTACATATTCGCTCGCCAAGGGTTACGATGATCCACTCCCGCTCTGGCTAGCGAAGATGCGATCTTTATGGTGAATTAGAATTGTAGGCCAATAGAAATGATAATAAAAATTAACATTACATATACCATTTAGACAAATATTGTTTCTTCAGTAATGTTTGGGGGTTTGTAGGCTAAACTTTAGAAAATTCAAAAAGCATTTAAAAAAAAATAACAGCGGATTAAACTAAAAGTGCGATAGAAAAATTCCGTTCCAATTCAATATAACACACTAACACACTCAGTGTTAGGCAGCGTAATTATCAGTCGGGAAGAAAATTTAATTCTGTTTTATAAAGTTTCATATATTTTAATAGATTTAAAGAAGATTCCTGGAAACAAACACCGCTACTTGTTCATACATATAGAAAAGATCTGGCCAAATAAATTAACTATATGTCAGTTAGCAGTTATTTTTCTTTTTCTTAATGCCAGAGAGATTGATTATTATTAGAGAAACCTTGTTTCCGAATCCCTTTGAATTTATATACTACTGCATTTTTATGGATCTATCATGTCTCAAAAGGACAGATCAGAGCTTTGCATGAGGGAGATAGATTCCTTTATTTGCAATAATTTCCAAAATTTTACATCTTTGAATAACACAATATCTGTATTTTAATACTTAGTACCGAGGACAAGTGCTGGCTTCAGGGCTGGTGATACCCTTGGTCTAACATTACACTAGCAGAAGTATCGCATCCAATCTTACTGCATTTCGATCAACAATGTACATTGGTACATGGGAGACAATTTCATGCAAATTACAGTGACTTTTTAAAAATATTAATATGACTTATCTCCCTTACTATATAATGATTAGGCCATGTACTTTTGAAATTTAATAACCTTGAACCAAATCCCAATCTTTGTCATGTAAAAAACACAAACAAATCAAATATTTGAAGAAAAAAAATTAGAAAATCATCAGTTTACCAAAAAATAAATCTGCATCAATTATCAATTTACAAAATCTCAAATCGCTGAAAGATTTACTACGGGATAAGCAAATATTAGACCAAGGTTCTCTTGCGTCTGCTGTCGTATGTAGAATCCAGAAATTCATTAGAACTAAACTTCTAGTTAAGGATATGATAATTAAATTGAAAAGAAACCCACTTCGCTCTTATTATTGTTGTTGAAGTTGGCATCACCACAGTGTCATATGAGACAGTTATTCGTGGTATCCGGAAACTTTGGAGAGAGTAGCCAAATTTTGTCTATCAAAATATATTTAAATCATTTTATATACCTAAATTATCAAGATTGCCATTCGCGATTAATACTTGTAGGTAAATATTTTGCAAATTGATATTGCAACCATATTCGGATGATATTTTTAACCTAACGGAATCTAGAGCAAAAATTTGAAACCACACAATCCGATACGTTAGCAGAACCTATTATACGTCTCATCCAGAATGTTATTTTTTTAAGAACTGTCAACCGAATTTTCTGATATTTTTCTGACTTTAAATTACTATCGTTTTTGTTTGATAAATTATGGGAGGAACTCATAATTATGGTTTTACGTTCAATTCTGACATAAGAAAAGAGAAAATTAATGAATATATTTAATTTATTGTATTATAATGTGACCTGACAATTATATATAGATCAAAGGGTTTGTGAAACAAATTATCTATCACAACGCCTACCTGTAAGTTTTCAATAAATCAACTTATTTATAGCATGTTCTGAAATGCATTATGTACTACACAAGGGAAGTTTCTTATACTTTTGTAGTTCAATTACACTTAGAAAATCGCGTGATTGTGACCAACTGTTCTGTCTCGCCTGCGACTCGAGTTGTGAAAGCGAGACATAGCGATCTTTTTTACCAAAAAAATATAGTTTATTCAACTAAGGAAAACATCTTGAGTTTTTCATTGTTTTGTGTCCTCTTGGTGTTAGGCTCAAATATATATTTCAGAAAAACTTTTGAAACTGTGACAAAATATGATCTACTAGGACGCATTGAGATTTTGAATTTTAGTCTTTTTGGTAAATTTTTGAGTTATCAGTTATAGTAGTCTCATTTTATAATAAAAAAATTGCTACATACATATTTTCTTCAATAAAGACCTTTTAGGAATGAAAAAAGAATGAATTAAGCAATAAAATCAAC
Source organism: Mytilus trossulus (assembly GCF_036588685.1). Classification (NCBI taxonomy): domain Eukaryota; kingdom Metazoa; phylum Mollusca; class Bivalvia; order Mytilida; family Mytilidae; genus Mytilus; species Mytilus trossulus. The sequence goes on from NC_086375.1 coordinate 38,109,876, forward strand.
ATGTTCATGACAAACAAATCTATGACAAAAGTGTCAAACAAAACCATGACAAAAGTGTCAATCAAGCTGACAACAGTCATAACAACACACAAAACACTAACACGCAATTGATGTGCTCAGATGACCCGGGAGCTAGGGAAACAAGTCCTATCCCACTTCACGGTGGAACACGTTATGTCCAAACTTTATACCAAAAGAAGGTGCTAATCTTTTACATCCGAGTCATTTATAATTATTGACATAACAAAAGTAATTCTTTCATTTCCACCATCTTTAAGATAACTCTGATAACCTTCAATTATACACAAGCAGGAACGTGATTTGGCATACTATAGTTAATCATTTGTGGATAATGTACTTTTAACATCATGAGAAATGATCAAAAATGTTTTAAAAGCATTTTTTACGAGACCAAATACCAAATCTTTATTAAGGTCCACAATGAAATAAAAATTACAACGGGACTTCACATCCGTGAAGATGATCTTTTATGGTCAAATATTCAACCTTTTAAAGACTTTAAACAATTGCCTAACTAAATTCTTGGTCCACTTATTATTGAAACACTTACTTCACAATAGGTGTTAACTAATACTTTGTATTTATCAGATCCACCTTTGTAAGTATTTCATTATATCTGTAATTTTAAGAATAAACTGATTGATAAAAAAAACAAGATATAATGTATTCTTACTTATACAGTTACGAAACCAGGGCTACAAATCGCCTACAGTATCAATTAAATTATACTTTTACACCATGATGTTAAAAGCATTCATTTGTACAAATAAAATTTAACGAAAATTAAATCAGACTGGTTATATACATTTATAATGGGAAAACTTGGCATGAGGAAAAGTTCATTCTTAAGTTTTGCATGTATATACGTAGAAATTGAGCCGGAATTAATGTGTTCAATAGACATCCGTTTCCTCATTTTTGTTATTTCTCAACTTTCCCAATGCGATAAAATAAATCAGCTTCGGGTCAAGCTATAATGAGAAAATGTCTGACGATTAGTTTATATTTACAATTGTAATGTGGACGCAAAAAACCGTTGAAAGTGAAGGTCATACGAAAATTGAAGGTTGAATATTTGTATAGTTCTTTACATCTTTGTCATTTTTGTCTTTTGTGGATATGAATGCGTCTCTCTAAAATGATTCCATATCTTCTATCTTTTCTGTATTAGTAATTTTGCTTGTAAACGAGACACCTGGGATTACTTTTAGGTATTTTTTTTATTCTTTTGGTTCGTTTTAAACGTAAATATTTGCTGAAATGATATGACGAATTTGACGGCGTGTTTTCATCCTAACCATTTATTGCGGGTATTTTTTTTGTATTTTCTCTCACTTTTCGATGAATTTGTATAGCACATTTGGTTACGTATCTTAAACCTTATGCAAGGATGAAACGCAGCACTGAAATTTTAAGTTTATAAACAGGTTTAACTTCTAGGGAGATGTTATATATTTTTGAAGAAAGAAAAAAAAAAGATGGGAAAAATACCAGAGGGAATCTTAAACTACATTTCATAAATAAAAAAAACAGACAGCCCCAAGCCCCTCCCCCCCCCCCCCCCCCCCCCCCCCCCCAAAAAAAAGGGGGAACGAACAAACCAAGGACGTATAACTAACATACGTCTAATATACGTCCTTGAAACAAACACAGTGATGCTCCAGTAGGATTCCCTCTTAGGTCTCGGGGTCTCTTTTGACGTGTCTTAGTTCACAAGGTCAATGTAAAGCAAACTAAGTAAGTACTATAAGTGAGGATTACAACATTCTTTTAACTTCAGAGGCCCGAGGTTGAATTAAATGAGACATCAGGTCGCAAGTTCGCAAATCGGACTATGTTGGAGCCACAACAACCACACAAACTACTACACATAAAACTGACGATTGAGCAACGCGAATCACACCAAAAACCGAGAATTGTTATTTCCAGTTTACAATTTAAAAATGTGATAAAAACATTGAAGGCTATAAAATATACGTTTTCTTCATAGATGCACTAGGGTGTTCATCAACTTTTGCTGAATTTTTTTTTATTTAGATGACCAGATGAGTTCACTTCCGGAACACTTTCCAAAGTCGCCAGATCTGGCCAGTATTGTTCCGTTAATTATATGCAATTAAACCGATTTACGTAAACGTCATCATGTATACTTTATTTATTTAGAAGGTGTATGTTTGTTCCTTTGCCAAATTGTCAGCAGACAAGCTTTGATTAATTGTCATCAGACAGAATCCATTTCTTACCCTCGATAAACAGCGTGAAAAACAAACATTTGAACATGAATATCGATCACTCTAGAAGGTTGCAGGGATACCAGTTATATACAATCCAATTTATTTTAACAAGCAGTAAGATAACGATCAGTGATTGGCAGTGTTTTAACTTACATGTATAGGTATTGTGCAATATGACATATGCATTATAGTACTGTTCTTTAGTCCTTATACAAAGAAAACTGAAAGTCACAGTGACAGTAGATAACGTGAGTTTAGGAGGTCTTGATTTTTATCATCTAGATTATTAGACTAGACCATGGCGATTAATATGAAAATGATATGCGGGTTCATGGGTCTAAGATCTTTACGTTGGTTGTTATTACTTTAACGAAGTTAGACGAACTCTTAAGACATCAATACGTCTTGACGAGATGTGTTATTACTTTACATTTGAACTGTTCAGTAGAAAAGGGAACCTAACAAAAAACAAACAAAATTGACTTGTAATCTAATTAAAATATAGATCTCCGATTTCGTTATACGAGCACGCGAGTTAAGATACCATGTAGATCTAAATTTTAATCAGATTGAATTTGGCTAGCTATACATCTTACTGATAACTTCACATCTTCATAATTACGCGAATTTTAGTATGCCCAACTTTGGGGCATTATGTGCTTTTGTCTGTTCGTTCGTTCGCCACGATCCGTATGTCCCGCGTCACCACGTTCCATCTGTCCCGCTTCAGGTTATAAGTTTTTGGTCAATGTACTTTCAGATGAAGTTGAAGTCCAATCAACTTACAGTATAAAATTGAGAATGGAAATGGGGGAATGTGTCAAAGAGACAACAACCCGACCAAATAAAAAAAACAACAGCAGAAGGTCACCAACAGGTCTTCAATGTAGCGAGAAATTCCCCCACCCGGAGGCGTCCTTCAGCTGGCCCCTAAACAAATATATACTAGTTCAGTGATAATGAACGCCATACTAATTTCCAAATTGTACATAAGAAACTAAAATTTAAATAATACAAGACTAACAAAGGCCAGAGGCTCCTGACTTGGGACAGGCGTAAAAATGCGACGGGGTTAAACATGTTTGTGAGATCTCAACCCTCCCCCTATACCTCTAACCAATGTAGAAAAGTAAAAGCATAACAATACGCACATTAAAATTCAGTTCAAGAGAAGTCCGAGTCTGATGTCAGAAGATGTAACCAAAGAAAATAAACAAAATGACAATAATACATAAATAACATCAGACTACTAGCAGTTAACTGACATGCCAGCTCCAGACTTCAATTAAACTGACGGGAAGATTATGATTTCATCATATGAACATCAGGCACAATCCTTCCCGTAAGGGGTTTAGTATCATACCATCATAACATATATGAGAAGAACATAACCCGTGTCATGCCAACAACTGTTTTTAGAATAAATGTGTTTAGTTCCGACGCAAAGACCTTATAAGTGACTCAATATTAACGCCAAAATATGCAATCTTTAATGACTTGACAACAGTATCGTAATTATATCCCTTCTTAATAAGTCTATTCAAAGGTTTTGTAAGTTTATGAGGTGAATACTGACACCTTTGTGCTTTATAAAGAATATTTCCATAAAAAATTGGATGTGAAATACCTGAACGTATAAGAAGTCTGCATGTTGAGCTATATTTACGAATGATGTCTTTATACCGATGATAAAATTTAGTAAATGTTTTGACTAGTTTGTGATATCGAAAACCTTATGATTCTTTAATATGATATTTTTCTAATTTTTATGATTCCAAATAAGAGTTTTTACCCCCATTCCACTGAACATAGAAAATGATACTGCGAGTGGGGCACCCATGTACTATGGCCATATTCTTTTTGATCAAAATGGGGTGTATATTTGCCCTTCCCTCTGCATCTGCCACTGAACAGGGGGTTCTAGATATATCCCCATTTATAGCATCGTTTTAGATATTGCTTCTATGCTATCAATCGAGTGGGGTTCAAACTCGCATCCCTAGTGTTGACAGTGGACACTACATATAGATGAACAATTAGACAAATTAGCCACCGAGCAGTGGCATATCTAGAATTTGGGAAGCCCACCCCTCTGCATCTGCCGAGGCCCCGAGTTAATTTATAGTACACCGGATTACATCTTTGATATAGTTAATGACAGTTACGGAAAACTGAAATTGAAAACTGCAATTGTTGTAAAAAAGGGAGCACACGTCAATAAGCACAACCTTACGCCATAAATAACTAACAAAAATTCATCTAAATGGCAACCTGCAGTCCTCACCAGACATGTGACCACGGGTATAGGTATCTATATCTGTCAAGTTTTAAATCGTCCAGTCTATAAAGAGTATTTGCATAAATTACTGTGGATGTCAGTTTAAAAAGGTCAAGCATTTTCAAAGAGAGTACTTTAATATTTTTGCCAAAATGTATGTTATTATTGTGTCGCTTTCTCAAGGACAGTCTCAATTAAGTTGATTCTGTTTAAAAAAAAAAAAAAAAGAGAGAGAAAAAAATCTCACATTTAATATAAAGCACATTCCATCTTTTAAATTGCCTTTTTTACAAAAAAAAAATGAAGTCATCTTTTCAATCTCCTTGAAAATTAAAAAAAAACCTTATTTTCTTGACTTAGATATGACTAAGAATCACGTCATTTGACAGAGTCGACATTTCCATAGATGGAAAATTAGATAATAAATATATTTATACGTAAAGGTGTTAAACTGTGCTAATGGGACATATATATGTACAAATATATTTACTTAGAATAGTCTTAACTGGATGACGTTCCACGTTATCTATGACAAAGATATATTAATAAATGATCTCAACAGTTTTAACTCAATATGGTATTTTCCAATTAAGAAAATGTCATTTGATATGAAAGCGTCATACAGTCTTAACCGTTTGAATTTTATTGACACAATTATTTTTTTTTACAATTTATTAACAAAATCTGCAAAACACATGTTTAATGAATTATTTCAAAATTTGAAAGAATTACAACATATCCCCTCTGTTTGATATTGTACTAACTTGACTCTTAGTATTATTTGTTAATTGTTATGAGAAAAATAAGTCCAGTAACGGAAGAAAAAAGAAATATCTGCACGCAAGCCGAGGAGGATTTTGTGCATATCTGATGACAATAAAATTGTTTCGTTGAAGTAACAGGATACTTATGTTTATTACGCAATTTAATGAAGTATAAACGTCCGAACCAATATTAAAATTTTTAATGGATATTAATTTATTAAATGTTTTATGTAAGGTGAACTAAGTTTATACAAAAACTAAACCTGTTTTTGTCACGACATCAAAGGAGTAATGGCATGACAATCTGTAGAAATTAAGGACTTGAGAATTTGTGTTTCGATATAGTTGAACTGTTAAACGTTTCTACTAGAAAACATTGACCCTTGTTGGCATTAGGTATATGCAATACTGTGGAATGTGTTTATTTCTTCCATTGAGACGTAATGAAACTAAGTGCCAAATTAATCTGGTGACGCAAATGAGATATAGATTTTTTTTTTCGTTATAAATATTCCATTTATCCAATTCCTCCGGTTTTCAAAGTCACGACATCTCAGTTTAATAAACATGTGTCTCTGTCCAGGAATAAATAACATTAAGATGCATCAATATTGTCAATTTGATAAAACCAAAAGAAGGACGGAAGATATCAAAGAGATATATTCAAAGTGAAAATCATAAGTTGGAGAAAATCTGACCATGTCATGAAAAAAACCCACGAGAGACAAACAACAGTCGACAACGCATAGAAAACTGAAGACTGAGCAATACATACACAACCAAAAACTGATGTGATATCATGTACTCCGGAAGGATAAGGAGACACTGTTCCATGTGCGCCTTCTGTCGTGTTGCTGATTCAATGTTCTCCAATTGAACCAAAAATATTGGCCTTTTTTTTAATAAAGCATATAGTGATTTGTATTGTAATAATACTAATTTAAGATATAACATGTCATGTTCTATACGAAATCTATAAATCTCATGTCCGGTAGTAGCATCCTTGTTATAAAGGGGAGGTGTCCGTTAGATAATGGATGAGATGTTAAAAAGAAGTAGCAGTCATGTCTGTCCATAAAATTCCAATAGGACGTAATTTACAGTATGTCTATGAATTTTTTAAGATACACGTCCATCTGCCTGGGCTGTTCACTTGACGTTTTCATGGATCCTTTGTTCAGGAGGTTCAGGCTGGAACAGTTTCTGATTATTTTTTTCAAGATAGACCTTATGTCTCATATGGTTGCAATGCTTTCTGTTCATTTTTTTATTCGAACTCGTGTTATTTGTCACTTTTTATTTATCTGCGTTTTGTCAGGTTTTGATGTTTCCAGTTAAACTGAATTCTATTATTCGGGTGTTCTTATAGTTTCATTTGTTATATTTTTATTACTCTTTCTTTGTATGCATAGTCTGGTGCATGGGAGTGATGGATGTTGTCTGTTGTCTTTTGTGCTGTGTAGCAGTTTGGTTATATCCGTTATACCTTTAACATATTATTGTTTTGACTGCGTTCGATTTTTCAGCTCATGCAAATTTTTGTATAGTGTTTTATGTTTTTCAATTTAGCTTACCAAATAATTTTGATTTTTATTCTAGATTAAACAACCCATTCTATACATAACTAATACGACATATTTATTAAGGAATATGATGTATAAACCCTCGGTTTATGCCATTCATTCTGTGACATGCACTTGTTCCTATACATGGGAAGTCCGACTCATGGATAGAAATAGGAGCCAGTGCATTCACTTTGGTGGTTCAACTGTCTCATTGTCGGTGCTCTATAGTATAAGATGGTGTTAGGACGTAACCAAGCTCATTATCGAGATTTTAGGGATAAACTGAAAATATAGTCCATGCTTTCTGTAAAGCAGCTCGCCCGGGGCGGATTGTCGCCAATTTACATGCTTTTTGGAGGAGTCAAGTCGCTGTTAGCGGACAGTGGGAGTTGTGAGGATGCGAACAGCGTGAACATTAGATGGTATAGACAAACTATGTTATATTTTTGTCATAAGATACATTTTTCATTTTTATCCAATGTATTGTATATAATATTTCGTGTTATGAAGTTCACTTTAGCTCGCCATTCTTGATCCCGGCGCCGCGTGAATCGTCAAAAATTTCAAATGTACACGCGAAATAATAGTTTAGAATTAATAAAATACCGAGTCTGTTATTATATGATATACGGTTGGTTGTGTTTTATACAAATTCTAAGTAACTATTACGTTGTTCACATGTAAAACGATATATTTGAAGAGACGCGCTGACAGCGTATTGCGTGGTTAGCAGACGTTAGAACATTTTAGAGGCCATGCTACCAGGATCAAAGTTTCTTCCTAACCTGTTGACGAATACGATGATACTCTATGTTAATCTGTTTTCTTTATACATGTTTGTGATAGATATGTACGTCCAATAAATGTAAAGTAGTTAGTTAAAGTACATGATTTGTAATATATACTGTAACACGCTGATCATTTCAACACTATATGTGTTGGAAGGCCTTTCCCATTATTCCCGTGCATGTCTGCATGATAATGTGTCTCCGGTTGCTTTTAAAGTACTCTTAAATTTGGATTTATTTTTTGCATATAACGTTGGTGCTTCATATTTTATATATATTCATGTTTTATGCAGTATTTAGTGGAACTCAGTCATTATTAATTAATGCGTTATTCAATAGTTAGTGAGACTGTCTAAATATATTCATGATATATGCATTATTTAGTGAGACTGTGTCCCCATATTCATGTTTTATCCAGCAGTTATAGTGAAACTTTGTCTTTATATTCAGGCTTTATGCGGTATTTAGTGAGACTGTGCCCCTATATTCATGCTTTTTGTAGTATTTTTAGTGAGACTTTGTCTCTATATACATGTTTATGTTTTATGCAGTATATTCATAGTGGTTGCGGGACTGATTCATTATTCGTGTTTCGTGTAGTATTTAGTTAGATAAGGTATCTTTATTTATCGTATTTGCGGTATTAAGTCAGGCTGTCCTTTTTATTCATGTTATATGCTGTACTTGGTATTAAAGGCAGTGTTTCTATATTTATGCTTTATACAGTATTTGGTGAGACTGTGTCTGTACATGGTCTCATATTTTACACATAAGTTTGTTAGGACTTTTTTTAACTTTATTAAGTTCATTTACAATGATAATTGTAATGATTGTATAGTTCTGATCCTGTCTGGAATTAAATGTATGTGATTTTCATAGAATGAAGATAATAAAATATGAACTGTTTAATGTTTCATTTTAATTTATAAAATTTGTTTTTTCTGTTACAAATCATGATGTGTTGTTTTATGTGTACATGTTATGTCCTGTTATGCTGCCCATCAGGAACCCTTGATTGGAATAAAAAATATTCTTTTCATTATTCTTATTCTTTACATGTTTTGGAGTTCGGGTGCGGGATTTTCTTGCTGCGTTGAAGACCCATTTGTGGTCCAATTCGACTGTCAAATCTGCACTTTGGTCGGGTTGTTGTCTCGTTGATATATTCTCTATTTCTGGCATTCTCAATTTTAGTGACGATGAACTTCTTATTCGAAAACGTCTGTAAAGTCACGAAGACTTTTCTTTTCCAGTAACGGGCTTGACTAATCGTTGTAAAAGTCATTAACTGACAATTATAAATGTGTCAATGTTTGCTATTAGCGAAAATGATAATGTTCTAGCGATGTCTATATATAACGCTTGAATTACAGAACATGAAGATATTGGAGAAAGAATGCTTGAATTATAAAATATGAAGATTTCAGATAGAGAATGCTTGGATTAGAAAATATAAAGATATTAGAGAAAGAATACTTGAATTACAAAATATTAAGATAGTAGAGAGAGAGTGCTTGATTTACAAAATATTAAGATAAAAGAGAGAGAGAATGCTTGGATTAGAAAATATAAAGATATTAGAGAAAGAATACTTGAAATACAAAATAATAAGATATTAGAGAGAGAGAATGCTTGATTTACAAAATAATAAGATAAAAGAGAAAAAATGCTCTCAATCACAAAATATTCAGATATTATGGAAGAAATGCTTGAATTACAAAATATTATGATTCCATTTCGCGCGATACCTGTCTTAATATTCTAGTTAACATTTGATTGATGACTGTTGAATACACGAAAATTTTGTTGATGCCTAAAGGTGCACAAATAACGAGGAGAAATTTCGAGTAATCTGACCTTAGTCAAGTGCAATGGAATTAATCATGAAAATTCTTGTCACCTGCGGACACTTAAAAGTTGTTTTTTTAAATAGATGTTTATGTTTTGGCTTTAGCACATTCCAACTTTTGTTTCACTGGTATTGTACTCTTGCAATATTTGCTTTACTTATTAAATAAATGACATATTTTAAGCCTTTTAACACCTTAATTGAATCATAAGTATCTTTTAGGTAATCAATTTACCTTAGCCTTACTTTGACCCGGACAGCTAATTATATCATATCAAAGAGATTTACTTTATAAATATTCAATCGGATTATGATAAAGATTTCATCAAGTCTTTGTTCTTAAGTCGGCACCTAGTCAACAGAACTAAGGTATAGAATCTACACGCAATATTGTCTATGATCATTATTGAAATCTGAAATAAAAAAGATCGCTGATTATTTTTTAAATATCATTCATATTAAAGTACTTTTAATAACCGGATTCTATATAACTTATAACATCCGAACTCTGTATGTTCGTATAAATATCAGTCCTAAACGACAGAAAATAAACAATCTCAGTAGTAAAATGCACACAAGCGTTTAGTCATGCAGAATGGTGGAAACTACTTTCAAAGTTTAAACAAAATGAATTGTGTACTAGTACATGATAAGTTAATGTAGCGTAATATTGTATATAATTGTAAAATTGCAGTAGATTATTTTTTCTGTCCATGCTTGCAAGGTCTTCAAACTAACTTAAGTACTAACTAACATAATGATAAACGTCTTTGATATAAGATGATAGGACTCAAAAGGGGGTCTAAGTCAAAGAGGGTGATAAATAAAAATCGACTCGCTCGGCGGTTTATTTTCCATATTCGGCAATGACACCCTTGATTTTTTTTAATAATGTAAAGTAAACCGAAATTTACAAGTATGTATATTGTTCACAACAGAAAATATTTCTCATGACCGTATTAAACGCTTCAATTATTCTGTTTATGGTATTTTAATATACTGATGAACTAGTCCAGTTGAAATTAACCTCATTTTAATTTCATTACTAAAATCTAGTTTTAGTAGATTTAAAATGTGGTGACTTTATTTGCCTTTTCTTTGATCTATAGATTTCTTAATATTCAGCAAATGGAACTGACAGACTGAATGAATTAGTCAATGTTTTTACGTCACAGATTTGAACCAATGAAAACAGTCTATCTACTAAGTGATTCATATTAGTAAGGTAACACATATCATTTGACAAGAATAACGTGAACACAGGTAAACACGGTACATAAGAGAAGTAATGTGTATTCCATGTGTTAAATAGTGTTTGGATTAACAAAAATATACATCTGGAAAATTATTCAATAACATATTGATATATAGTGGGAATATAATTGAAGCAGAAAAAACACTTGTTATGACATTACATAGAAATTTAAATTAATAGGAAAATTAAAAAGTAGACGATGCCGCCTCAATCAATGATGGACCATAATACTAATTTGTTACCCGCGGGTGATGAACCCAACCCACAAGCAAAGATGAAATGTGTTCTTTTAGGGGACGGGGCTGTAGGTAAAACCAGCTTAGTTGTTAGTTATACTACAAATGGATACCCCACGGAATACACACCGACAGCTTTCGACAACTTTTCGGGTAAGTTTTTTTTTTTTGCTATTTCTCGGCCTCTTTTTTTGTTTCTTGAATGATTTTACTCCAGAAAATGAGAAAAAAAACATACACACCCCACACATCGACAGAAACTCTAACCGTTTTCCAGCATAATTTATTTGTACAGTATGAAATACTAGACTGTAATTTTCCTGTGAAATATTTATGAGTCAAACATGAAAACTGCAAAATCAAAAATAGACAAGAAACATCTGTTTAAGATGTCTAGCTGATTGAGTTAATTTAATTATAATATATTCTATTTTTTATTTATTTCAGTGGTTATAACAATTGACGAAGCACCTGTCCAACTTCAACTATGTGACACTGCTGGCCAGGTGAGTTATCTTAATTAATAATTAATAAGATTAAAAAGTGCTGAAAATGCCAAAATTCTATCATGTTTTAGAAATGTTAATATTGGACTTTCATGTCTTATTAAAATTGTCAGAGCACACCTGGAAGCAATTTTCTGTAATTAAGGTATAGGTGACACTATTGTTCATAACGATTTAAAACAGAAAATGATTGGTATTTATTCATTCATTGAAAAAATGATTTTTTTTAAAACGTGGGATATAATTGTGTTATTTGATTTCATATTTGAAATGTAGATATGAACTATACAATTATCCAGAAAATCGACCCTCTGATACCTAAAATAATCTCTTGATATATTATGTCATGTTTACCTGAAGGTATTAATCATCAGCACTTATAACATCGATCAGCTGATTATCTCACCAGGTACATGGCCAATATACATCATGTATTACAAATTAACCACAGAAATGTTTTTTCCCTATTTTGGAACCAGAACCGAACGTTTTCACTTAGACATTTTCTTCCCTGTATATATTTTTTTTACGGGTGATGGACATTTTGACAGAATTGCCCAAAGATACTTATATCAGCACTGTGTAAGCAGCTCTGACAATCCTTCTGTACTCTATAAAGTTATGCAGGCATTGGACATACCCATTGAAATAATTTCATGTCTTAGGTACACTTTTATATATTGTAAAAGTTGCAAACAACTGTTAAGCATTCAAAATTGAATGAAAGCATAGCACGTTCAATCAAAGAGGTGTCTTATGAAAGTGCAATGAGTAATACAAAAAATCGTACTGAAGGTCGATCAGTTGAGTGAAATCTATTATCTATATACAAAGTAATATTTAACCTACATGTATGTGATGTTGATAAAACTGTTGATTGAATACTCAGCAGTGTATGCTTTATCAGCTCTATCTGTATCTATTCCTATCTATATTTTGGTTAACTCATATTTTTGTCAGAATATTACATTTGCTTCTGGTGGTGAATCATCAATGTAAAACAAGGTTCCCACAGGGAGAAGACAAAACAGAATAATACGTATTTTTAGATGTGCTGAAATTAGAATATTGTTTGAGAAATGTTTTGATAATACGTCAACTTGAGGATTTTGGCATATGATCATTTTGGCCTGTTGATGTTATGTTTTTTTTTTACCTGCATTATTTTTTGATATTCTAAAATAAGAAGAGCGTTTGTGAAATGTTTTGATACTTCATCAAGCTTAGGGTTTTGATATCGGACAATTTCGGCCTGTTGATGTCCGATCTTTTTTACGACCGACATTTAATTTGGATATACTGAAATCATAAAGTCGGTTGTGAAAGATTTTGATACGACATCAAGGATTTTGACATATGACCATTTTGGCCTGTTGGTGTTGTGTTTCTTTTTGTGGACCGACACTTTTTTTTTTATATACTAGTACTGCAATAAGAAGATCGTTTGGGAAATGTTTGATACGTCTATATCAAGGGTTTTGGCAATGAACAATGTCGGCCTGTTTGTGTTATGACTTTTTTTGTCGACCGACATTGATTTTTGGGTATACTAGTACTGAAATTATAAAATCCGTTTGGGTAATGTTTTGATACAACATCAAAGTGTTCGACATAGAACCACTAGGCCTATTGGTGTTGAGTTTCTTCGTCTACCTACATACTGGGTCTTCATCCACAAGAAACACTTTGTGATTGCTATCATTCTATTTTTTTCTGAAGTTTGCGTGCTTATCGAGTTCTATTTCCAAATATACAACTTGGGTATAAATGACCGTGTTGTCTGTGCCACATTTTTTTCTTATTTAGAGCATATGAAATATTTAGAAAGCTGGCAGTTTTACAAACATTTTTACTTGATTAAATAATAAGAAATTCTTCTTATTGACCCATTTCTCGAGATTTGAAAAGAGAAAGGTTTTCTTTAATTTAGATTCTTTCAGTCGAATTAGAGCAGAAAGTGAAATGATTTACGGGAGCTAGTAATTTCACGGATTGTATTTCGAGTCCTTATAATTCTCTTTTGTAATAATTTGACATTCTTTCTGTAAATTATGAAAAGCGGTCAGTTCTTTTTAATACGTAAAGCAATTATGTAAATACAACTGAAAGAAATAGAAACATTTGAGATTTTAGTCTGAATTTTTAACCTGAAGACATTGATCAGCTGTTTATCATTAATATGTATGTACTAATGATAGGGACTGACTGAGGATTGTTTTGTATTACCTCGTACCAGGTGTAAAACAGTTGTAAAATAGGTGGTCAGTACTTTATCTCTTGATATATCTTATTGAAAACCTGTAGGGAGATTCTCTGTACATGACATGGACACCAGACGATCGAATTGGTCAGTACAAAAACAGTCCCGCGGGGGGACACTTGAAATGAACAATACATTTTAAACTGGTCCATTCAAGGTGACAATATTGTTGACAATAAGTTTTATTCTGCTACTGTGAAGTGTGAATACTAACGACTAGTCCCATAAAAGTACAAAAGTAAGCTTTAACTGTTGCTTTATCTATCTATTAGATCAAATCTAGTCTTGCCTAGAACCGCAGAAACCTTGTTGGTAAATAAAAAGATTTGATATGAATATTAATGGTGAACTATAGCCTTTAAAAAAAGGAAAGCATCTTTTATTATAACCTTGATTCGTGTCAAAGCACAAAATACAAAACATGGGATTAGGAATGAAAACATGTATGCAAATTGCACAGTTGATAAGTTGTCAGTTGCAGCGCACGCTGTTACGCTGCGGTATGCAAATAAATGAACAAATGAAGATATGCAGAGGTTATTTGTTTTCCTGAAGGGCATAATTTATTGTTTACACTGATCGTATGTCAGCATGTCACGCGTGTCATTTGAGAAGTGTCTATTTTTTCAATTCAACTGCCACGATCTTTCCACAAAAATATTTGTCCTCTGATGTTATTTTTGGTTTTTTTTTAGTTGCTGTGTATTTATAGCGTATACTCCGTCAGACTCTGAATTTCCCCCAACATTCACTAGTTCGATAATGATTTTATATGCCCCTAATAATACTTTAATACTAGAAGGAAAGAAAATCTTTCCCATCCTTTTTAAATATACATACAATACACGGAACAAAAGTTTAAATTCTTTTGAGTCCCGTCCTACGCATGATACAATTAGATACTCTAAATGTAAAAAAAAGTTGGGGAAAATGTATATTTAAACTGTATATTACCCACGCCTTACGTAAGAAAGAAGTTGAAACACTAAGTAGATAAACAGAATATTGCTATATGCTTTAGTACTTCAAATTATATTCCCGGATTACGAAATTCTCGTTTTACATCATTGACAAAAACACAAAATGCAGAAATTTAATCATGTATTTTTTAAACATTTTAAACCTAACTGGATATTATCCAAACTTATATAAAATACCAATAAAATTCCCATTGAAGTGAATCATTAAGACGGGGAGAATATTTGAAGTTTTGATTTTACATACTTTAGTAGGTATCTCTCATGAATGATCATGTAAAATTTAAATATTCTTTATGAATAGAGATAAAAATTACATTTCAAACAGTGACGAACTTAAGAAAATGTTAAATGTGAAAAGAGGCGTTTGTAGTCATTCATAAACGACGGACAATTTACACTGAATGGGTTTGTTATTTTTAAAAATCATAAACCTTTCGGTAACACCATGTCGAGAATATTTCTAAACTGTTTCGCCATTAAGTACTTATTTATGCATAAATTTGCATACAAATTTTAACCTCATAAAGTTCAGAGAAATCATTTGCACCTCTCTGTAATTAATTACATCTATAAACATCTGTGATGACTTCATGTATATGATATATCAATAAATATGTCACATGATTTATTGTAGCAACTAATGTTACATTAAAAAATTCTGTCATTTTTATCTAAAAGTTTTCACTTCACTTAAGAATAATTACTTTTCTGTTATTAATAAATGTTAAGTAATATTCCATACATGGGGAAAAATAAGAGATTTGACCGTATTAATGAGTAGACATTTTATAACAAACGATTAAAGTATTTAGATGATTCAACCAAGCGAGATTTATACTTAACATGGCTTTTTAAATATTTCACGAGTAAAAAAAATAAAATTAACTACTTAATAATAAATTTTACAAGTGAAAAATGAGAACTGAAAGTGACAAGAATTTTTTGGCTGTCGTCAAATAACTGTATAGGATCCGGATGACTTATGTAAACTGTCAGGTAAACACAACATGTATCCTTAGTTGTGTAGGTATTGCAAAAATTTCCCGCGACAAAACAATGACAGATGCACTGCTTGTTTTGTCAGATGTCTGGTTAACTTCCTTAAAAAAACGTAACATATGTACACTAATGATCAAGTTTTTGTGTTTTTGCTTCCGACCTGTATAAAATAATATGCTGATGTGAATTTTGTTTTATTTTTTTTAGGACGATTTCGACTCCTTACGACCTCTTTGTTATCCAAATACCAACGTCTTTTTACTGTGTTTTAGTGTTGTGACTCCAACATCATTTCACAATGTGACAGAAAAATGGGTTCCTGAAATCAGAAAACATTGCCCAAAGGCACCCATTGTTTTAGTGGGTACACAAAGTGACTTGCGAAATGACGTCAAAGTGTTGATAGAACTTGCTCATTACAAAGAAGAACCAATCCCGGAAAGTGAGGCCAAACTTTTAGCCGAAAGAATTGGAGCCGCAGACTATGTAGAATGTTCGGCGTTAACGCAAAAAAATCTGAAAGAAGTATTTGACACTGCCATCATTGCGGCGCTCTCTGGACCTCCTATCAAAAGAAACAAAAGTGTACGAAGATCAAAAAAGGAGAAAAAACTCTCACCGCCAGTCAAAACGACAGAAAAGTGTATCAAAAAGAACTCCTGGAAACGACTTTGTTGCTTTTTATAACGCATGCTTAGTGCAATGGAACGTTTTTCCTTGCTTATCTCCAGTTGCAATATTGTTTTGACTCTCTATGCAAAATATGAACGTATGATTCATGGGACCAATTAAATCAAAACTAGTAGCCATTATGGTTGCTTTTGATGATAACAACTTTTGACAGGTTTTTATTGAGTGAGATTCTTCAAAGAAGTCTCCAGATGCCAAGAATGATTTTAATTTATATAAGAATGAATGAGATTCTACTGTTTCAAACGGTTGTTGTAGAAAAAAGGGAAATGCAATATACGTCACTAATTTATTTGTTCTCTGAGCTTTGCTTTATTTTTTTATCAAGTTAATTGATATAGAAATTTCAAAGCTTTTATTTTCTACAACAGCTGGCCAATGTGAAGTAATAGATACGTTTGAATGATGATACACGCATGTGCAATTTTTAATTTGTAAATTTTGAGTTCAATTTTTTTTTAAAGACAGTACTATTATTAGCCCTGATCTTTTGCATAATTTAAATGCTGTAAGTTTTTAAGCATGTTGATTTTTATCTGCTTATAGTTTATATCAGTCTTAAAATCAATATGGGTCATAGTTTAATGAGGTTCCAACATGGAATGTTTTATTTAAGCTGATCCTAATAGTTTTAATCTAGTTATCTGAATGTCGTGTTGACAAGCGCTCAAATTTTGCCAGAGAACTTGTTATATTCGTGGGAAAACGAGTTCTGTAAAAAGATGTATCTTAAAATCAGCCAAAAATTTCTTAAGACTTCAAAATATCTGATTTTGCTTTGTGTCTCCTTCCTTTCCTATTTGAAAAGATTTAAACCATCCTTTTATACACTATTTACTTTATGCATATTGAAATGCATTCATAACTTTTGAAATTGTCGAATCAATGGAGATTTAATCTATTTACTATTGATTGAAATCTCTACCTTTTCTCAAAGTGGTTCAAGGAATATTGTGCTCAAAATTAGATTTTTTAAACATTCATGTTCATAAATTTTATTTTTGAAAGAACAAATAGACCCTTGACCTAGTTATTACTATTGACAAACCGAAAATCTTCGATTCTTAACGTTTTGTTTGACATATAAATCTTAATCTTTTAACTAGTCAATGAAATCATTTATTCAGACATTCAATTTTTTCCAGTATTTATTATGCTATGTCCGTTTGGCATGGTTTATATATGTTTGGTGCTTGGCTGTACCGATTACAAAGTTGTTTTGAAATTTAAAACGAGGTACAATATTTTTAATGGTGATGGGTACGATTTTTGTAGCTTTCCAATCTGATTTAAAGGACAGATTTCACCTCTGATAATGTAAATTGAAAGAATGTTTATATTAAAACTTTTGATAATTTTACTATTTATATTGGATTTGAAAACATTATATAATTTTAATCTGAATTTCCCATGGATATATTGAAGTGAGATTGAAGTTTGTCCTTTAATTTAGCGCCGACTACAAAAAGATTAAACACTTTAAGTTTGGTGTTCCAGCTAATAAACCACAAAATTGTATTAAAGTGCTTGCACTGTATGCATGTTTGAGGTATCTTTTACAATATCAACATGTCCTGATTTCGGATATTAATCCAAATCTCGACTTCATGGTGTGCTTAACTAGTGCAAATATTAACTGCACAATTCGTTTAACAACCAACACTAAATGTTTGCAAAACTAACACCATATAACAATCCATGATTATTGGAACAGGTTTTATGTGAAAAAGACAAACCCATCACTGTTTGGGGAAACATACATGTTAGCACGTGCACTTTATGACTGGATTAACACCCTTTTAAATTGAATTAATTTTGAATTGAAGGGTCTACTCGTCACATCTTGGTCGATTCGATTCCTCCAGTTAAAGGAGAAAAAGACTATGACCGAGATTTGTCGATTTTAACGTGCTTGAATGAGATTTAAGTCCAGATTTGAGTGCATATTGTTTGTGAATTTTGTACGTGAGGTCTTGTGTTTAAATACGTCCTAATTTCGATTTTTCATATGGACAACTTTATTTCAAATTTCAAGACCCCGCTTTTTGTCTACATCGAAATGAACAGAAACTTTAGCATAATACTATTTGTCTTTCTGAGATTTAAATTTTTTTAGTGTAGAAATATGTAAATAAAAAAGCTCGGCCCACTGAACTTACATGCCTTTGATATACAAATATTATGATTTCAAGAAGTAAATAAGTAATTTATTACATGTACTTGCTAATTGATTGATTTTTCTTGTATTTTTACATCTTATCTTAATTGATTTTACGGAGGTTAGAAATTTCCCACCGTTATGTTAGGTCAAGACACTTTTATTGTTGTTTACATTAAGATATTTGTAAACAAATTGTTTGAATGTTTTTAAGATGCCGGATTTTTATTGTTATGGGTTATCAAATGAAGATGGTTAACCTATTTATTGTTATCTGTAAAAATATGTCCCTGAAGTTGATATATTATTTGCTGTTTAATAAAACAAAGAATTTATGACAGATAAATGCATTGTTATATGATGGCCAGTTGCCAGTCCTTTACTGTAGGTCAAATGATGAGAAGAATGTGCTTAGAATTCACCTTGTTGATATACAGTAATCAGAAACATACATTAAGATAACTGAATTAACGTCAGAAAAATATAGCCACAATCATTTTATCAAGTCGGTATTCATTTATGAAATGGTTCGTCATACTCAGCCAAACAAATATAACACAGTTAATATGTGCAACTATAGTTTTGACAGTAAAGACATCAATTGTCACTTTGTGTATTTCTCTATCAAGCTGTCTTTTTCTGTTTTCTTTAGAATTGTTTGTCCATTTCCTCTGTAGTTGGTGTTTAAGTCAGATCTTGGGCGGTTTCTGTTGAATCAAATCTGTCTTACTGACATAGGTAATTCTAGTCCGAGATTACTCTGACGTCCAACGGCTGTTTTGCCAGACAACAGTAATCTCGGACTAAGGTAATTCTAAATACTTGTTTCAGATGGAACTAAAATTAACGACAAAAGAGATGATTTCAATTTTCTCACTGTAAGCTTTCCATTTCTATATATCCTGAATATGAAGTATGGATCTGTCAATTGATTCGATATTCAAGAGTTTGTGTTTTTGTCATGATTTTCTTTTATATGGAGGATTACTGTTCACAATGTATCCCGTCCTTCTCGCCCAGCTTTTTGCTTGCATTATCAACACGACACTAGTGGAACATAAACTGATGATCCTTACGGAGCATTATTGCTCTCCTCCTGGATATTTTTGGTGAAGCTCTCCTCCTGGTATTTTGGGTACAGCTCTCCTCCTGGTATTTTGGGTTTGTGTGTTCAATCTTTATTTTCCTGCGTAATGTTTTGATTCTGTTATATTTGTCTTGATGTTTCTCTGATTGGCCATGGTAATTTTTGTAAAAATTGGACTTTTGATTGGTCTTTTGGTATCTTCTCTTTATTTTCCTCAGACCTGTGTAATGTTTTGAGTCCGTTATATTTGTCTTGATGTTTCTCTGATTGGCCATGGTAATTTCTGTTTAAATTGGACTTTTGATTGGTCTTTTGGTATCTTCTCTATTTTTCTTAACACATCAGAGATGACATCTTCTTTTGGAGAGAACCCTATACGTTTAGATACTTATTTTGATTGACTGGTTATTGTTTTTTTAACGTCCAGTAGGAAATATCAGTTCTTACATATTCAGGACGAAAACATAATTCGCAATAAACCATACAACCCCTCAAATGGTTTTTACGTGTAGATAGCTTTGAACTTTCATAGTTCACGAGGGATATGATTTTAAAGGTATCCATTCAGACCTAACGTGGCTGTGTATTTTACCTCCCATAAAGCCAAAATGGAAAGATGCATTTATATGAGTCCTACTGTCGGATGGGAGGAGTCCAGGTAACTATATATCTCCCAATACTCTACTCAACCATTTGATCCCTAAATGTTGATTAGTGATTGATAATTGTTTGCTAAACACAATCGATGGAGAAATATGTCATGCATTAAGTACAAGAATACTAGTTTTTTAAAATCTACAAAAATATATAAATATCAAAACAAAGTTGATGGAAGAATTTAGACATATAATGCCAAATTTTACGTATGTGAAGCCTGACAAAACGTATCACGTTTTTATAGTTGTACACTATTTCGTCCATTCATAATCATGGATACATATCTTTTTAAATTTAGGCTTACGTATCTACAAGAGAATACAAAGCATGTATATTAGCGACATAGAAAACCAGAGGAGGTGCAAATGTACTTTATGTATATATACAAAAAGATTTTTTGATAAAAAACCAACATTTGATACCACAGGTTCAGATCTTTTGATTGATTCGCGTTTCTCCGTAATGAGATACAAGGAAATACATATTAAATATCAAAGAATTTTAATTTTTAATAGTTAGACATTTGCAAAGTTGTTTTAAACTTAGCATTTTCTAGACAAAGTCTCAATACTTTGGAATATAATACGTGATAACTAAATGTTTACTTGTCATGGGTATCACGACGGCACCAACTGTTGTGCTTACCCTTCCGGAGAACCCAAGCCGTTTTATCATTTTTTTGGCGTAGTTTGCGTTGCTCAGTCGTTAGTGTTCTGTGTAATGTTTTGAAAATTAGTGCCTGTTTCTGTGTCTAGCGTTTTTCTTTTTGTCTTGTCTGTTTTTCTTCGACTAAATACAGGTTTTGCCTGTGTCTTGATTACTGCTCTACTGTTTGTTTCACACGCACACACATGCACACGCGCACACACAATCTTATCAACGTGCTTAAAATGGCATTAAACTAAAACGGAATCTAATATTACCCTTTAAAATGCACAATATTAAAGACCACACAAACGATGGGAAAAAATAATTTAAGCAAGAAAAAAACGAAAATATGTTTATAAAGCATATCTTTCTGACATTTTATGATTGTTATTGAATCGTGTATGAATAGTTTTTCTGATGTTATGTTCTCTTATATATTTTGTGAGAAATCAGATTGATTAGTTTAGAAAGGTCTGAATATTAAGTCTTATTATTTGGTGTAATGGAGCGGACAAATTACAGATTTCTAAGTTATAAATGACATCTTATTTGATCTACACCTTTGTTTTTATGATGTGTATTGTTGACAATAATACATGTTTGCTCATAAAAACTGTCCTAGGTAAAATATCAAAGTTTTCACCTGTCGTAGTTTGACGGTTTCATTTTCCTCGATCAACGGAGTTCCCATACATGACACAGAAGACAAAAAAAATCAACATATGATTAATGATTATTGATAGTCTTAAATTTGTCATAAAAGATTAATTTAAATAAGAAATCGTGAGCATTACGGAACTAGTTTTTTCTCACCTTTAAGCAATTGTGGGACTGACAAGCTGACTATAAACGGACTATATCAGTCGTTGCATTTTCACAAAAAGCAGACAAATACTCTTACGAATTCTATGAACAGCAATTGTGGCTTTGGGCCCTGTTTATTCATAAATCAATGGGCGAATCGAAGATCGTTTGTTTTAAGTCAGTTTAGTTGCTAAGCTTTGTAAACCTTAAAAGCATGCGTAATTAAGATGCTTTAAGCCAATCAATTTGTCCAGATGTGCATAGAATTCAGTT
This sequence comes from Mytilus trossulus, assembly GCF_036588685.1. NCBI lineage: Eukaryota > Metazoa > Mollusca > Bivalvia > Mytilida > Mytilidae > Mytilus > Mytilus trossulus. The sequence continues at coordinate 38,131,928 of NC_086375.1, forward strand.
TTATGATTCAGACATTTGTCATATTATTTCATAACTAGACTTTATATATATAGAGCTAATGTCATTTTGACCTACAGACTTGTTGGAACAATATAGAGACGCAATGAAGATTTGCATGATTAATCAATATCGTGTAGAATGAAAATTGTGTTGCTTATTGATAAAGATTTAGATTGCTGATGGAAAAGCTCGGCTTGATTTAGATAAATCAAATCGCTATTTGTTTATAAAGCAGTATAATCATTTGTTGTTGGTATAGTTTTGAGTTGATCGATTTGCTTGGTTTGTCAATGGTGTGGCTTGGTTTGTTGATAGAACATTGTAGTTTTCTGTTAAACTGTTGTTCGGTTTGTTGATTCCGGTTTTTTTTTATTGTTTATAGAACATTTGTGTTTGTTGCTCTGTTTGGTGATAAAACATCGTATAGTTTGAATGTACCTTTGTTCGTTTGTTGATAGCACATTGTAGTTTGATGGTACCGTTGTTCTTTTGTTAAAAGAACATTGTAGTTTGATGGTACCGTTGTTCTTTTGTTAAAAGAACATTGTAGTTTGATGGTACTGTTGATTGCTTGTTAAAAGAACATTGTAGTTTGATGGTACTGTTGTTCGTTTGTTGATAGAATATGGTAGTTTGATGGTCCTGTTGTTTGTTTGTTAAAAGAACATTGTAGTTTGATGGTACTGTTGATTGCTTGTTAAAAGAACATTGTAGTTTGATGGTATCGTTGCATGGTTTGATGATAGAAAATTGTAGTTTGATGGTATCGTTGCATGGTTTGATGATAGAACATTGTAGTTTGTCGTTTTCCAGTATTTCTACGAAAATTGATATATGTATATATTCAAAATCTATTTCATTATCAAAGTTATAATTACGGTTTGTCATTGTTAAAAAAAATCACATATTTTGAGAAACATTTTTTGTGCTATGATTTTAACGAAAAGTATGATATGCTGTGATCACCGGTGTCTGAAATTATCATTTGACCACTCTTTTCGACTGTTAGGAGGAGCATACTTGAGGAAAATGACAAAAACATATATAGTCTAGGAAAGAGCCAATTTCTTCTTTAATTTTCATATTTATTTTTCTTTTTTTTTTGGGGGGGGGAGGGATGCCCCCTACTCTTGTCCTTTCCTATTTTTCAATGCCGCAGAAACTGCTCAGATAGTTTGAAATCCTCATACACATTATAAGAACAAACACTTTGCTAACCGTATTGATTGCATATGCAAAAGGAGATAAAAAAAAATGACATAACATTAATCAAATCAATTATTAGAAATATGAAATAATACAATTACGATTTGATTGAGGTCTATGTACTCTTCATATTTCGTGAATTGCTATAATTTGGGTTTGACGAGAATGTATTAATTGTCGAAGAAGATTTAATTATGGAGGAAATCCGTCTTTTGTTGCTGGTTACAATAGAATAACCGATTCTCAAATGACACATGTGATTACAAAAATTATAAAAATATGTGCGTCATTTAAAATTATTGAACCACTTTGACGTTCTGACAAAGATAAGTCGAAAATATAAATATTAAATACCGCATCGAAAAATCAACTTCCCATTGTGGTAGCAATAACTGAGAATACATATCATCGTGGTTGGCCATTGTTTGAAATATAAAACTCTGTCAAAGAGGTAACATGCACTTCTAAACCACAATCCAGTGACATTTCGGTCAGTTTTGATATAATTACATCACATCGCAAGTCATAATACTTATAACTTTTAAATTTCTATATCCAGATTTTTTTTCTAACAATCAAATACTTTTTATATTTAATCGAAGTTGATATCAAGAGATATGTCTCAAATTGTTGAGTTTATTTTAGTACGATTGAAGGAACGACTTATAAAAGAGATCCAATGGAATTTGTCGTGATACAATAAAATATTGTAAACAATTTCGGAAACCTTGGAGAACATCAATTATTGATACTCGCCAAGATAAGCTTCAAAGGATAGATATGGACGGACGGACGAATGAATGAACGAAGGATCGCAATCAGATGGACGGACAAAGACTCATGTTTCTCTTAATAAATTTATTCTTATTACACTTTAATACCAAGGTATGGTATACCATAAACCACGAATATTAAAAAAAAAACCAGCTTGAAGTTTTTTCTTTAAATTAAGGGGTATCCCCTGTCCCGCCCCCCCTTTCCTCCCTGAATCTGCCACTGGACCATTTATTATCATTTTCAGTGTTTCTTCATTCGTATGTATTGTTTTATACTTGGGTATACTTGTCATCTTAAATTTAAAACAGTAGCTCCGTTGCTACAATCACTTCGGTAAACGAATTGGGTTTTTTTTCACATCCTCAGCGTCATATGAAATTTTGTGGCTTCTTTTTCAGTAAAATTCCTTCTGTTGGGTGAACACCCAGGGGTTTTTTACGCGTCATACGGATTTCGTTTGGTTACCGGATTTCGTGTGGCTACTTTTCCATTAAAAGTTTATGATGTTCATATTTATCATGTCCAGAACAATAATCTACAGTAAACAGATGAGGGATGTGATGACTCAAAAGGAAAAAATAAATCTTGTAAATGTGTGAACCGCAGTCTAACAGGTGTTATAATTATAACAAGTGAGTCACAGACAGGTAACATCTAACAGTAGGGGGGTGACAACTTATAGCTGGGACTATTGTTTGTTTCAAGACTTCAGTGACAGGAAGATATTTAAAAAACGATGTATGGGGTCTTCTTTGCTCGTTTTGTAAGAATAGTTGCAGTTTTTATTGTCACCAATATGGTGCTCTACCATTCTTTAAAATTTATTCAATGTGTAAATCAAACTTTTGATCCTTCAATTAAATTATATTTTTTGTAACTTCTTGTTTAATTGTTTAAATTGTTATATTTAACCCGATTATTTAGAATAAATGGCCCGATTTAACCTTGTAAATGAAACCCCAGCACCGCCAAATTATTGTAAATACAACGGAATAAAGTCATAGATATATGGCTAATTTTTTGAAGTACATACATTAACTTATGTATATCCCGGTAACAAATGATTTATTTGTTGATAGACATGTAATGAGATGCTCCCCTGCTGATTTTATATTTACATGTAATTTCTATAAGTGCATTACAAGTTTTAAATTTATATTATTATGTAACATTTTCCTTGTTTAGACACACTAATTACTTTTAAGGTTTCCTTGAAAACTGCACTTACTTACATGGTAAGACGGGGAACCGGTTGGTGGGGCTAAACAGGGGGGAAATTGTCCCATTTTGATGCGTAAGAGCATCAAAGGGGTCGGGGGACTCTATTGGTGCATGGTGAATACAGAACAAGTGTAAACATGGAGTAAATGCTGTTAAATATGTTAGCCCTTCACTAAAATCAGTGCAACTAACAGCCAAAAACACTCTTGTCACAGTGGTGGATCATGCAGAGGCATTGAGCAAACTTCTCCTGTTATGTCATTAAATAAACGGAGTGTTTATTCGTCCGGCTAGCCGGACGAATAGTTAAAAATCTCTATTTGTCCGGCCATTCCGTCTGCGGATGCGCAAATATACAATATCAATAAAAGTGTCATGTGACGTGGAAAGTGTCCCGGATGCGGTCCCGGATGCGGATTACACACGCGGTGTCGGATAACACACGCGCGTATGCAATGGACGTTTTGTGAATTGGAGATCGTGATTTATATTTAAAGATGTTATAGAGAAAAGCAGAGAATTCATACTTAAATAAAAGTATTCCTCCAAGACAAAATCAAGAGTTGTTGCATGATTGCGAATTGGACACCTATATCCACTAAAGGCAAAAAGTTCAAAGATGAAAATACATTACCATACGGCCTTCGATAAAGCGGAAACCCATACGATATAGACAGCTACAAAAGACCCAGAAAACATAATCTACTAGTAATTATATAGATCTCTGATTTCGTTATACTACGTTATACTCATATGTAATATAGCGTAGTATAACGAAAATAGAGATTTATATTTTAATTAGACTAAAGACAAGACGACGATGTTTCATTTTGTTAAGAGTTTTTCACATACAATTTATTGACAAGACAAAAAAAAAATACCATGGACAAGACACAACTTTTAAGCTCACGAGGTCTCCGCCAAGATGTTATGTTTTGTATCAGACTCACACGCTGAGTAATTGTTTTTATTAGATAGCTAACAAGGAAATGTTCATATATAGAGAGAGAAACTTAACTATATTCGGACAACCAAGGAGGTTATATAACCACCTCCTTGGAACAACTTATTCTGTCTCCGACCTGACAAATACTGATCTCACACCTACTAGTATACATTTTTTTAGTCTTTATGTTTTAACCCAGTCGGGGATCGAACCAACGACCTCCAGCAGCCGCAGTCGAGACAAGCACCCTTCTACGAGAACAATGAAGCGTTCATCATTACAGACACACACCTTAATAAGATGTACAGTTACTGTTAACTATTGTAAGAGATGTATTGTTTTTCATGGTCCCGTAAGGACACAAGAGTCAGCGTAGTCCCCACGAAGTTTACATACAGACCTCCAGCGGAGATGTGTAAAACCCTTCTTGTACTGCTACCTACACAGTGTGAATTTATGATGATTGGGTTTGTAACAGTTAACCCTTTATTTAGGGGTGATTTATACGACAATACAGTATATAAAACCAAGCCATTTGAATACGAAACTATTTCACAGGTTACCCGGTGATGTGAAATATCTATATATATAGGGGCTACTCGGTACTCTTAGCTTGTGGTGCGGAAAAGAATATCTCGAACACTGTTTAAAAACAGTTAGAGGTTTTATTAGGCATTTTAGTATATTGAAGATTTTCATTGTAAAATGAGAGTTTTAAAGATAACATCAATTTTACCATTTAGTGAAAAATTAATTTAAGGTGCTTTAAAAACATATAAATACTTTTTAAACAGTAATAAAAATTGTTTGCGGCTTCTTATTTCCAGGTGAATGGGGTACAAAGATATTAGTATTATTATTCACTGTGAAAATTAAACGACCATTTTTATTTAAAAATTACAAAGAGATTAAAGTCGTTTTCAGTTTGAATTGGATTTATTAAAATATTTTGCATTCGAAATGGTGTGCAACACGGTGGTTTATTAAACCTTTTACGTCATTCAATTTCACAGACTGATTAAACCATCTTGCATCGAAATTGGAGAATTTTTTGTTATTGTTCGTTGACATGTTTCGTCTTTGGTGGTACGCAACGAAAGTTATTTCATGAAACTTTCATTCAAGGTTCACACTATTGACTTTTCAATCAGGATGTAGAAAATAAAGACATGAATTATCAGATGTTGAATGTCGTGTATCTTTTAAATCTTGTACAATTTGGTTTTCCCAAACTTTGATGATTTGTTTGTGACAAACTGATCTCGTGATCTGTATTGTTCTGATATATTGTTTATTACTGTTTTGTATTTTGTTGATGTTCTAAGATATTGTTTATTGCTGTTATGTATTTATATAAAAAAAGGTCATTGGTCTTTTTTGTTGCTTTTCGTCAAGTCACATGGTCACAACGTAAATCTATGGTTGTCCGTCAAGAAGAAAACTGACGCACACAGTGACACTAACAAAAACACGTCAATACTAGACTAAACATACGTTGTTCTTGATTAAAATTTCATCTTGAAAACTTAAAATTAGTATATTTTATGCCAAATTTAAGGAGTACATTTGACTTAAATGATATAAATATTCCCGTAAAGATCATATAATTTTTACACTCGAAAGAATTTCTGCTATTTTGTTGATGTTCTGAGATATGGTTTATTGCTGCTATGTATTCATATAAAAAAGGTCATTGTTTTTTTAATTATCTTTGCGTCAATGACCTATACTAGTTAGTCATGAAGAATACGCACACAGAAATAAAAATACACCAAAATTAAATTGAGCATACTGAATTTTCCTTCCTTTCATTCAAACGAATTTCTGGTAATATTTTTCGCGATTTCTTAATTTTTTTTTCATTGTTGAAGGTCATTTCGTAACATATAGTTGCGAACTTCTTTATATAAACGTCATTTTGTATTTGGTGGAGAAATGTCTCGGATACTCCGTAACCAATGTAAAAATGCTTGAAGTATCCAGGGTGGGACGTTAGGGAGGGACGCTGACGTGTACTGAGTAGTAGGAATGTGCCACTAATTTTCGGAAAAATTTACAATTGCGAGAATTTAGATTTAAATATATGATAAGGTTCGTGGGCGGATCCAGTCATTTTAAAAAGGGGGGGTCCCAACGCAGAGTAAAGGGGGGTTCCAACTATATGCTCCCATTCAAATGCATTGATCGTCCAAAAAAGGGGGGGGGGGGTTCCAACCCCCTGAACCCTTCCTGGATCCGCCAATGAGGTTGCTAATCATATACTTAGTATCCGAAAATTCTGATTCAGATATGAATCTTTTAAAAGATCTGACTAATCCAGTCATCAGATATTTGTTTAATCTATTTATAATTTCTACGAAATAGTGTAATGTAGCTACAGGTCTATTCATGGAAGTAATAATACTTCCATGGTCTATTCAAGTTTGTTAAAAATGTATCATAGGGTTTCATTTGCAGTTTTAAATATTTTGTAGGAAGGTCTCAGCTGCTCAGTGCACACCTAATACAAAAGGACACCCCTCTCCCTGTGCATAGTTTTGTGAAAACAGGAGTACTATAATCTCAGGATTTTAAATAGTAACTAAGATGATCAAATCCTTCAAGCTGTAATCCATTTCACTCTACTGTGGTTATTAGTGAATTAAGTGATATGAATTGACCTGAACTAATAAGGTTGTTCTAAAGGAGTATCAACGTAATTTTATAATGACCCGAACTAATAAGGCCAAGTACACCTCTGTAACAGCTCGTGTTAGGAACCGACCCATCCCCATACGATCTTTACCCATTCAGATTAAACATTGTTTATGCAATTAACAAGAGATTATACATATGTTTTTGTAAACAACCATGACCTCACACGGTTAAAGACGAACAAAATTAAACGTCTTTTCAAATACTTATATATACTTTCCAGTGGCAGTCTTTTGTCGGCACATACATTAAATCTCCGAATATGATACAACTTATTTTATGAATGATTTCTATTATATTCACCTGAAGGCATTTTTAAAATATAATATTTCCGTTAACCGAATTTTCAAATACATTTTAAATTTTAAAATACACAAGCATATATATAAAGTCACTTGTTTACCAGGTGCTTATATGGAAAAAAAATATCTGATGGGAAACTCAGCTGCATATATCAAGAAAAGTATATGTAATAATACAACTGTTATTAAATTTTTGGTCTATGACGTAAGTGCTTGGGATTCATATCACATTGTACCATGCATACATAGGTGCATAAATAAACGTACTAACAAGTCCAACCTTCGGGTTGATAGTGAAAAAAGATATGTAACATTCAATATTATAAAAGCTTATGTGTCGAACCTTAAATTCGACTTACACTCAGCGTTCTAGCTTTCATAAGAGAGAAACTGTACTCTTCAAATCCCGAACAGCGCTAAAGTACCTTTTCCATGCAGGATCTTCACATTTAAAAAGTCCCTTTGACCAAAGCCAATAATAAATTAAAAAATCATGTATCTTAGACTAAAATATCAATCATTTCGTATCCAACATCCTATTGATTTAATTTATGTCCCATTATAATGCATGCTCAGTACTTTCGTCTCTTTCTAATGTCTGATCAGCTCTTATGTTTCCTGTTAAGGCCCGACCAGCACTGATGTTTCTTTATAATGCCTGATCGGCATTTTTGTCCCCGTATAATGCCTGATCAGCACTTGTCTTATGTCCCTTTCTAATGTCCGTTACTTAATCAGCAGTGAAGCACCCCTTTCTGACGATTGATCTAATTTTCAGGTAGTTAACTTTCCTTTCGGGAGTACAAATATATGCCAAAAGGGTTGAGTTTATATCATATACGAAGGAATGCTTACTTAAACGTTTATTTCTATTGTTCAGTGCTTATAAGTGTGTTCTTGTCTGATATATTAATCGGTTACGCTGACCACATGTCATATACCGTATCCGAATTTCAAGAGTAATGAGGCCATTAGCTGGCTTTGGAATAATTTGACCCCGATATATCCATGATACATTCAGAATTAAATCGGCTTCTGTATTCGAATTTATAGGCTCTGTGCATATCTTCAATAGCAAATATAATATATGAAAATTACAACTAACGCTAAACTCTTTAAACTTGTTGAAAATGCGTCCTTTTTCAATTTCTCTGGGCTCATAAAGTTTTGAAAGGTGCTATTTTCAGTACACAGTATATGAAAATCGAAATTCCCGATTCGGTTCACGATATATAGTTTACAAGCAACAATTTCAATTATTGAATACATAAACAATATAAGCAACTAACATATAATACATGATACATTATACAGCATAATATAATCTGACAGATATTGCAATATATAAATAAACATATTAATAAGTACAGTTAAGCGATGCAGCCCGGGTTCACATCATAATTAATATCATTAAAGATGTATACTGTTAAATAACTTATCTTTATATATAAAAGCGTGGTGAGGTTGAGAGTCGGTTGGTATAGGAGACAGTGCATTAGAACCTGTTTGCACTTCTCGTCGTCTCTAAATTGAAAATGACAAACTTCTTTTCCCCCCCTTTTTATAACATCATTCTTATAGCTGATAAATAGTTGTGCATTTGCAGCGGGAGACACAAAAGGGCGATGGTTCTAGGTGCACTGTTGCAGCATAATAATTATACTACACATACTTCAACAGTAATCTTCCTTGTAAACAAAAAAATAACCATTATAATGTATAAAACAATATAATTGAATAGTGGAACAAAACGAAATCGTTGCAAACTACAATCTAATTAATAAATTAACGACAGCATTTAAATAATCTAGAGCATTTTAATGACAAAAATAAGAAGATGTGGTGTGACTGCCAATTGGGCATCTATCCTATAGAGTCAAAAGGAAGAGAATTTAAACAGCTATATATGTAGGTCACCCATAGCCGTGAGAGACATAAAATATATACATGTATTATATGTCTCTACTCATAATAATATAAAGATTTATTTTATGCAACGTTTTATAATATCTTCTCAACTTGGCCATATTTCAATTTGGCAAACAATATTTGCATTCCTATATGTCATTTCCATACATATAAATGAAAGTTAAAACTACATATATCCTTCACATAGTTTTGACACTACTTTTTCCAATAAATGGTACGGAACTATGTTCGCTCTTCTTATATTTCCATACAAAATCATATTTGACTATATGGAATTACACTGGTGTATGAATATCAGACCCCCTATAGTAGCTACGAATGAATGACTATACCTAGGCCTAAGTTCGTCAACTGTATTATTAAATTATAAATGTTATAAATGTTTTCCTATATCCATTACCGCTGACATCTGGGCTAATCGATCTTCTAAAAAGCCGTAAAATTGATGTTTACCCAAAATAAAATCAGTTTACATTTGGTGAATAAATATTTGATAAATAAGGGAAAAAATAACACAAAAAGCAAGCAGGAACTATTCAATCATTTATCAACATTTTGACGAAATCCAACAACTGATTATTTTTGTTTTGCTTTTAAACTGTCCAAACCAATAATTTATGTTAAAAGGAAGTGTTTGCGCGTATATTAGTTTATTGTGTTGTTAACATTAAATAATTTGGAACGAAAAAGGTATGAGAGGGTCCCGTTTTGCCTACTGGTTAATTGAATTGTTAAAAATAGTGACATTTAAGTCTTAGATACCGGAGTCCGGCTTCATAAGCTGTGACTTTAATACAGTTTACAATTTTTATCTTAGGAAAAGGGGAGGGTAATACAGTGTACATATTTTTATTAGGAGGGGTAAGGGATGTCGCGCTCCTCATATAGTGACATCAATACCAACATTCTTACAATAGTTGTTAATTTCTGTGTCATTTTGGTCTCTTGTGGAGAGTTGTCTCATTGGCAATCATACCACATCTTCTTCTATTTTATACATAAAAGGAAACGTAAGCTCTGGTATATCATATTATCTACTGGCATGGGAGATAAATAATCCACATTTGCGGGTGCTTATTAAATTTTTCTGTTCAATATCGGATGTTGGAAAACATCATGTCACAAAGCTAGCGACCGTCATTTTCAATTTCTAGAGGTAAGTCTAGATATGAGAGGGACTAAACACTCTATAATTATGTCAAGCTGGATTGGATAGATGCAATACTTTTAAATTGATTTATTATGAGAACATCATCTATATAGCAGAACTAGGATAATTCTAGCTTATTCAAATTCTTCCAAGATGCTCCTGTATGAAGTCTGTCTTATATATTAAACGCGGGAGTCGAAAAAGAGGGGCGCAGTTGGATCGTCGATTGTTTGTTGAAACACATGATCTGCAAAAGTTACAATAATCTTGTCTGTTATATTTTTGTGATGCCAGTTCATAGATGTTTTGTTTTCGTTTTAATCAATTGTGCTTTTGAACAAAGTATTCTGTCCTTTGACTTGAAATTAGATCAATGACGTATTGTTATTTTCATCTTGGTATTGGTTTAAGAAAAGAAAAAAAAAATCTTATAAATCTTCAGATTGTGAAAACGATGAATACCGATGTTTTGGTTTTTTTTTTTGTGCTTTTTCAGTCTTCAGCCTTTTTGTCGAGCCTGCAACTTTTGTTGCAGAAAGCTCGACATAGAGATAGTGATCCAGCGGCGGTGGCGGTGGCGTTAGCTAACTTATTAAAAGCTATATATTTTAGAAGGTGGAAGACCTGGATGCTTCATACTTTGTATATTGATGCCTCATGTTACGAACTTTCCGTCAGTCACATGTCCTTGACCTCATTTTCATGGTTCAGTGACTACTTGAAAAAAGAAGTTAATATTTTTTGTAATGTTAAATTCACTCTTATTATAAGTAATTGGATAACTATATTTGGTATGTGTGTACCTTGCAAGGTCCCATGCCTGTCAGACAGTTTTCACTTGACCTCGAACTCATTTCATGGATCAGTGAACAAGGTTTAGTTTGAGGTTTTGGTCTATTTTTCGAAAACTATATGCAATAGGTCAACTATATTTGGTGTATGGAAATATTTTATTATCTGTATGTCAGTCGTGCAGGTTTTATTTGACCTTGACCTCATTTTCACGGTTTATTGCTAAACTGTTACTGAGTATTTGTGTCTTAGTCTGTTTTTCTCAATTTATAAGCAATAGGTCAACTATATTTGTTGTATGGAAGAATTGTTAGCTGTACATGTCTGCCTGGCATGGTTCATCTGACCTTGACCTCATTTTCATGGTTCGTTGATCAATGTTTAGTTTTCTTGGTTAATGTTGAGTTTATGTGACAGTTTTATAATTAGGACTATCAACATTATATCAATGATTAGTAAAGGAGGCGAGACATCTCTGCGTGTGCACTTTTGTTTTATTCTGTTCTGTCTTACAAGAATCTCAGGCCGGATGGACATACAGTCACCCACGAAAAGCTGCGGTAACATATATGTAATGACATACTGCGCTTATTGTCTGCATGAGAAGATTTGCAAAAAAAAGAACTAAATAGGAAACCCGCATTGATCATTCAAATATTTGAAGATTTTTTTTTTCACAGTAGATATAATATCTATAAATTGTTTGATCTATCAGATTGAACTGATAATTACATTTTATCCACGAGAAACTACTTTTGTTAAACTATTTTAACATTTTTCAAAACTTTAAGTTCATGACTAATGCAAAATTTAAACCGCACTGATGTTTGTATTCTAAAGGGGGTAGACCACCGCAGAAAACTGTGCCATGCAGCGTTACTTAATTAAATTGGCTATCATCATGTACATTGTCAAAAATCAATATCAAATTATTAAATTTCTTTTTAATATTTTTTCTTCACTTGTCAAGTTTTGCACAAAAGGTAAAATTTCTATTGATAAAGAATTTCTGTTAGCTTTTTCCACTTGCAGTTATTAACTTTTAGTCTGTGGTCGATTTAATTACAACAATTCTTAATTTAAAATTTTTGAAATTCTGAAATTTAATCACACGTGAAGTTGCTCTCGGATGGAAGAAAAAAACTAAATAGTCCCCAGGCCAGCAAAAGTGTTAAATTAGTTGTTATCATAAAGAGAAAATCAAAGAAACGAAATTAGTTGCCATGTTTTGAAATATTTGTAATATAAGCATTTGAGTTGATAGATTTTATTATAAGCCCAAAGCCGTATCAATACATGTACGATCTTTATCAAGATACCATTTTAGAATAAAATGTGATATAAACATCTACAAAGGTCGGCCGTTTATCAGTTTATTACCGTAAATAGCGCCTCGATCACAGTAATTAAAACAAGTAATGTGAACCCATGGTCAGAACTCAAAGGATACACCGTAATAATTTGTATGTGATGTAATTTTCTTATATCATAGCTGATGTTGTCAAATAGCCCTGAAGACATACGTACTAAATATACAGTTTATCTCGCCAGGGAAGATTGTGTAGGATATACTAGTGTTAGATTAAGTCAATTGACCGTGCCAAAAAATAAAAAAATGTTACAGACTTTTTCAGATGTGAAAAAATAAGATCTGGTATGATTGCAAATGAGACAACTTTCCACAAGAATCATAATGACACAGAAATTAACACTTATAGATCACCATGTGACCTTCAACAATGAGCAAAGCATATACCACATAGTTAGCTTTAAAAGGCCACGAAATGCAATAATGTTACAAAAAATGATGCCATGACAGATTCGTAATTCGAAGGACAAGGTAATAATAAAAAAAGAAACTTTCCTATTTGTCATTTGAGCTCTTGTGGATAGCTATCTCATTGCCATTTTCCTATTTGTCATTTGAGCTCTTGTGGATAGCTATCTCATTGCCATTATCATGCCTACCAGATATCCTTATTTTTATATTATTAACTCGGATGTATAGTTGCCAATGATCATCAAAATAAATATTAATATTAGCAAACTGATATAAAATTATCATTTTTTTACTATTCATTATACTGTTCATTTCAACTTTTCGTTAGCGATTCATTTCAAGCTATATTCATTTCGGCTATTCATTTCAATTATTCATTTGGACTTCATTTCAGCTACTAGTATTCATTTTAATTTTCATTTCAGCTATACTCATTTCGGCTATTCATTTCAATTATTCATTTGGACTTCATTTCAGCTACTACTATTCCTTTCAATTTTCTTTCAGCTATATTCATTTCAGCTATTCATTTCAATTATTCATTTCAGCTATTCATTTCATCTATTAATTCATTGTATATGAACCATATATCCATAATGCCAATAAGTTTCCGATCCATTTAAGCATCCAAATGTTCATATTTCAGGATTTAAAGTAACATTTTCTGTAAACACCCGGAAGTAAGAATTTAATCACATATCAGTATGTACCTGAGCACACAAAGGTTTATCTGCCTTTGGTTCTCGAAGAGCAATCGACAGAGGCTTATCAACTTGGGTATGCTGATATGGGCTGCTTACTTCCGACTGTCATGATAATTTCTGCAAAATATGATATATTTTTTTATACATGTACTTCAGAGACTATGAAAAAAAAAACAATACATGCATAGCAAAGGACTGACATATATTGTTGTTATGTATACAGAAATTGCAGGAGATTTTTCCCAAAACTTATTTTGATTAAATTGCAATCGACTTTCCTGTTTTTGTATGCGACAGTTGAGATTGACCTTTTACAATCAATCCACTTTTCGGCATATTGATAGAATGGTCGACAATAGCTTCTCTAAGTTTGGTAGGCCATTTGTATTTCTGCTAGTGCTATATGAAGACAGAAAGTTCGACCATAAGCATCTCTGTGGTAGATAACATACTCCTGCTCCATATGGACAGACCGTTATAAATTAACTTATCTGTATGCTCTTTACTGATATATATATATGTATATGTAAACAGACAACTGGCTTCTCTGCTGCAAATAGACGATTCACGTTCCTGCAACATATTGACAGATCGTTAAACAAGAGGTTTCTTTCCTCAGATAGACCACTTTGCTACAAGTGGCATCTCTACTGTATATGTACCACTTATACATGGACAGACCGTCCGACTGGCTTCTCTGCTGTAAATATTACATTCACATTCCTGGTACATAGATACAGACAAACCGTCCAACAAATGGGATCTATGCTGTATGTGTACCATTTACACATGGACAGACCGTCCGACTACTGGCTTCTCTGCTGTAGATATTACATTCACATTCCTGGTACATAGATACAGACATACCGTCCAACAAATGGGATCTATGCTGTATGTGTACCATTTACACATGGACAGATCGTCCGACTACTGGCTTCTCTACTGTAAATATTACATTCACATTCCTGGTACATAGATACAGACATACCGTCCAACAAATGGGATCTATGCTGTATGTGTACCATTTACACATGGACAGATCGTCCGACTACTGGCTTCTCTGCTGTAAATATTACATTCACATTCCTGGTACATAGATACAGACATACCGTCCAACAAATGGGATCTATGCTGTATGTGTACCATTTACACATGGACAGATCGTCCGACTACTGGCTTCTCTGCTGTAGATGCACCATTCACATTCCGGCTACATATTCAGTGGCGGATCCAGAAATTTTGGGGACCCAGTGACTGCTTTAGAGGGAGACCGCTCTGGTAATGCTTCAGTGATTCCCTATATAACCCACCAATTTTTTTTCCAGAAAGGGGGGGGCTCTAAATCCGCATCTGATATTGAGAGACCATTCAACAATTGGCATCTCTAGATCTGCAGTAAATAAACAATTTACCTTTTGACCGACCGTCCGACTACTGGCTTCTATGCTGGGGATGCACCATATACATCCATAAGATGATGTGGTTAGAACGGTACACGGAATTGATCTACTACTATGAATTGACTACTAGTAAGTATTTTAAAAAGATTTGGGGTTCCATTCTAAAAGTAAATACTCAATCGATTATTAATGAAAAATTATATATAGTCTTCGTTCTTTAAAACAAATGTTTTTGGTGTTTAAAGAATCATTAGCATTACTGAGTGGACAACCGCGATACTTATGTCGGTAATAATACTGAATGATGAATCATTTAAGCTGGGGTCACACATTCCCGATTTTTACTACCGTTCTTGACAGGACCATTCCCGATTAAAATTGATTAAAAGTCTGATCAAGATCCTGTGAATCGTGGATGGCAATTCAAACTTAAATTAAAATTTGTAAAAAAAATAATTTGATCACGACAACAATCAGATAGTGTTCAGGAAGCGTCGATATTCAACCGTTTCTAATGCCCGCGTCACACTGTCCCGATTTTTATATACGATGGACACCCGAATGCAAAAATTGTAAGTTCGTACGAAGTTGGTCCCGATCCCGTTAAAATACAAAAAGTGACCGAAGCAAGTACGATGCATAACGAAGTCTATACGATGGTGCCGAAATTATATACGATAGCAAAAGATGGACATACGAAGGTTAACCGAAGACGGGCATTTAAGCTTCATATCTCACCCGAAGCCTATACGATGGATCACGAAGGCTACACGATGGAATACGATGATGGCGCGATGGCCATACGATGTCTAAAAGACGTCGTGTACAGCTTACGATGCAGAATAATGAAGAAAAAATTGGTTCCCCTATATAAGTTAACCTGCAGTGTTGGCGTTTATGATTTTTATTATGTTACTTGATATGAAAAATTGACAAAAAAATAATATTTTACTTGTAAAAGTAAATCCTGAGCCCGTAATAGCTGCTCTTCTTGTTCCATTTGAATTAGTAGAAACAACGCTGTCGCCTTTCTTGCTCTCATAGATTCATATGATATGAGCTCCATGTTTTGAGAACGTTTTTGCGACGTCAAACTGTGACATATCGGGAAAAGATTCATTTTTCGACTGATTTTTATCATTCAAACTGATTTAATTTGAAAACGAGTGCATGGACCCCCATTTTTTAAACCGACATTTTCTTTCATTTTGCAGGAAGATTATGTGGACCAAATTTTATAAAACTGTAAATAGTGTATTTTTTTTAATTTTGATAAATATACAGCAGAAAATTACGTTTTTTTCTCAATTCATGACCATTTGATAAATATGAGTAATTTCTGAACATAAAATGCATACACTTTTAAAATGCTTATAAAATACAGAAATTACAAATTATTTAACAAAAACAATTTGTGTTTATCTTTTAAAACAAAAAAGTTATGTCTTTCTTTTGAAAAGGAAAATACGGCCACAAATCCGAATTTTGAGCAAATATACAAAATTTCGACCTCATTTAACTTTAAAAGTAGCACATAAAGGTATATTTTTTATTACGTATTTGATTTAATCAGATAAAAAATAGCCTCTATGCAAATTTTCATCAACTTGTAAATATAGGATCAAAACTGTTTCGTATGCCCTTAACTGTCGTATTAGACTGACCAGTGCATATCGCGCATTGCACTTTAAATGTATTTTAGCGCGAAAATTAACTTACATTTAGCTGGATTTATTGCCGTCGTAGTTCCATCTTGTTGCCTTCGTACTTTTATTCGATGGCAACACGACGGGATTACGAGGTCTTCACGAATTCGTGTTGTCATCGTAAGACCTTCAGTTAGCTTCGTGATTCATTCGTGTAGACATCGTTATGTCAAAACTGACCGATGGAAACGATGGAAACACGAATGCAATACGATGTTCAAAGATGCTTTTCCGGTGACATTACGATGGTGAGGATGGTGATAGGAACTCAATACGAACCCTCAACATCGGATGCACCTTCGGGGATTTTTTAACATGTTAAAAAATTTAGAACCCTTCCCGAAGTTGTCCCCGAAGACTAGAAAAAGTGGCCGATGGTTCTGCGATGGTTAAAGGTGGCACTACGAATAGCTCGATCTGAAACGATCAGTCCCGATTTTGAAAATTTCCATAATCGTGTTTCCATCGGCTTAAAAATCGGGACAGTGTGACGCGAGCATAAGCGAATTAGTCCCGATAATCCCGTTCTGAATCCGCTTCTAATCCGATTTGTATTTTTCGCCAGGTAAGGTAGCACTCCACAGTTAGAAAATAAAATTAAAAATGAGCCCCAAAATGTTTTATCATCTCCTATTTCTGGATTTCTAATACATTAACCCAACTGTTTGTGTTGTACATGTGCATATGTATGTAATCAGTATCTTCCATAGATTCAATTTTCCAAAGTTAAAAGGGTGAAAATTAATTCCTTTTATGTGTATCCATGGCAACATTCAGCATTTATTTACCATAAAATATTGCAAAAAGGGGGGTGAACATGTCATATATCCCCCCAAAATTTGGATCAAACTAGAATTTCAATGCCTTTGAGTGATACCTTTTTAGAAACTGTTTTCTTAAATCTTCCTAATGATCAAATAAAAAATGGGTGTCTTTCGCCTCATTTTTTCGTAAAATCCAATCACAAAGTTCGTGCGATAAAAAGTTGGAAAAAAACATTACAATAATTGCCGGACCAATGTATGGTATGGACATGCAAATACGGACTGTCATACAGAAAACAGCCTATATTACATACATTACATAACCTTGATGTTCATATAAACCCAATACAAAGGCTATTTTAATACTCAGCTATCCAAAAATGAATTTTATTGCACACTAGCTCTCATATTTAAAAAATCCACATGGGCCAAAATGCGAAACTACACACCTAACTGTGGAGTGCTACCTTAAGGTGAAATTTTTCCCCTCCTGTCTCAACTTTTTTTATGTTTTCTGTGTTCTACTAGTTGTTACGATGAAAATGGTACCTTGGTTTTTAAAATTGGTTCAGTAATAAAGATTTTATGAAGGTTAGCAGTTGGTGTTGAAACGCGACAAAAAGTGATTTTAAAATAAATGCTGGATCATAGTGAAAAACTTCAAGTCTGTCTCATTTTTGGGTTAAATTTCTAAAACTTTTCCTTTTTTTTATTTGAAATTATAAAATTACCTTAAAAGAGGACAAATTGTACAAGTTTTAGGTGTTTGAAAGCACTTATAGGTAATTTTTGCTGTAAATAGCATACCTAACCTTGGTTTAGATGCTCTCAAGCAGGGTATAAATTTATAACAGTACTGGCATCATTAAATTTAATTAATGCCAAATTATGATATAAAATCCTGCTAAAAATGTTTATTTGACTTATTCGCATTCAAAAATATAAAGCGATACATTCTGAGATTATCATATAAAGCGCAATCTTTGGTTACAAGGGCAAAGCTAACGGGGTACAAATTTAAGACCGCAACATGTCTAAGTGTCAAAATGTATATTTGGTTGCTAAGGACAGTAAACAATAAAATTAACATAAATTGCATTCCTAGCAGTTTTTTTACCTTCAGAACTAAAACAAGAACATAAAAGACTAAAGATTTGTGGTCAATTTTAACTTTAAAAGTGCATTTCTGTGCTTTCTGATGTGCCATAAGGTAGCACTCCACAGTTAGAAAATAAAATTAAAAATGAGCCCCAAAATGTTTTATCATCTCCTATTTCTGGATTTCTAATACATTAACCCAACTGTTTGTGTTGTACATGTGCATATGTATGTAATCAGTATCTTCCATAGATTCAATTTTCCAAAGTTAAAAGGGTGAAAATTAATTCCTTTTATGTGTATCCATGGCAACATTCAGCATTTATTTACCATAAAATATTGCAAAAAGGGGGGTGAACATGTCATATATCCCCCCAAAATTTGGATCAAACTAGAATTTCAATGCCTTTGAGTGATACCTTTTTAGAAACTGTTTTCTTAAATCTTCCTAATGATCAAATAAAAAATGGGTGTCTTTCGCCTCATTTTTTCGTAAAATCCAATCACAAAGTTCGTGCGATAAAAAGTTGGAAAAAAACATTACAATAATTGCCGGACCAATGTATGGTATGGACATGCAAATACGGACTGTCATACAGAAAACAGCCTATATTACATACATTACATAACCTTGATGTTCATATAAACCCAATACAAAGGCTATTTTAATACTCAGCTATCCAAAAATGAATTTTATTGCACACTAGCTCTCATATTTAAAAAATCCACATGGGCCAAAATGCGAAACTACACACCTAACTGTGGAGTGCTACCTTAAGGTGAAATTTTTCCCCTCCTGTCTCAACTTTTTTTATGTTTTCTGTGTTCTACTAGTTGTTACGATGAAAATGGTACCTTGGTTTTTAAAATTGGTTCAGTAATAAAGATTTTATGAAGGTTAGCAGTTGGTGTTGAAACGCGACAAAAAGTGATTTTAAAATAAATGCTGGATCATAGTGAAAAACTTCAAGTCTGTCTCATTTTTGGGTTAAATTTCTAAAACTTTTCCTTTTTTTTATTTGAAATTATAAAATTACCTTAAAAGAGGACAAATTGTACAAGTTTTAGGTGTTTGAAAGCACTTATAGGTAATTTTTGCTGTAAATAGCATACCTAACCTTGGTTTAGATGCTCTCAAGCAGGGTATAAATTTATAACAGTACTGGCATCATTAAATTTAATTAATGCCAAATTATGATATAAAATCCTGCTAAAAATGTTTATTTGACTTATTCGCATTCAAAAATATAAAGCGATACATTCTGAGATTATCATATAAAGCGCAATCTTTGGTTACAAGGGCAAAGCTAACGGGGTACAAATTTAAGACCGCAACATGTCTAAGTGTCAAAATGTGTATATTTGGTTGCTAAGGACAGTAAACAATAAAATTAACATAAATTGCATTCCTAGCAGTTTTTTTACCTTCAGAACTAAAACAAGAACATAAAAGACTAAAGATTTGTGGTCAATTTTAACTTTAAAAGTGCATTTCTGTGCTTTCTGATGTGCCATAAGGTAGCACTCCACAGTTAGAAAATAAAATTAAAAATGAGCCCCAAAATGTTTTATCATCTCCTATTTCTGGATTTCTAATACATTAACCCAACTGTTTGTGTTGTACATGTGCATATGTATGTAATCAGTATCTTCCATAGATTCAATTTTCCAAAGTTAAAAGGGTGAAAATTAATTCCTTTTATGTGTATCCATGGCAACATTCAGCATTTATTTACCATAAAATATTGCAAAAAGGGGGGTGAACATGTCATATATCCCCCCAAAATTTGGATCAAACTAGAATTTCAATGCCTTTGAGTGATACCTTTTTAGAAACTGTTTTCTTAAATCTTCCTAATGATCAAATAAAAAATGGGTGTCTTTCGCCTCATTTTTTCGTAAAATCCAATCACAAAGTTCGTGCGATAAAAAGTTGGAAAAAAACATTACAATAATTGCCGGACCAATGTATGGTATGGACATGCAAATACGGACTGTCATACAGAAAACAGCCTATATTACATACATTACATAACCTTGATGTTCATATAAACCCAATACAAAGGCTATTTTAATACTCAGCTATCCAAAAATGAATTTTATTGCACACTAGCTCTCATATTTAAAAAATCCACATGGGCCAAAATGCGAAACTACACACCTAACTGTGGAGTGCTACCTAACATTCGACCGAGTCTGTCACGACTGCGTCCCGACTCTACCGAATATAATCCGACTGAGATCAGACAGTGACCAGACAACAAACCGACGCTGACGGAAGTAATCCGTTCGAAAACTGTCGGCATATTCGGGATGATCAGGTAGTGCCGGTGTCCTATAGCCATTCTTCCCCCATGCCAATTTTTCCGGGGGGGAAAACTGGATCGATCCAATATTTCCCCTCGGAAAAATTGGCATGATCCAACTTTTCCCCCTCAACGTTATAGGGGGAAAACGAGGATCAGGCCAATTTTTCCCCTTTGCGGCATGATAAGCTATTTTTTCCCCTTTATAAACTTATAACGTCGGCGACGTCAGTTAGAAATGTTTATCCTGAAAAAAGAATATTATCTTTTTTGATTAGTTTAATGGTACCAAAGCTTCATCGTATTAATATAAATTGATATGTATTTATATACACCATGTATACATACACACGAAGCACATTCTGATGCAGCGATCACATCCATTCTCAATCGTGAACCCTTGGTATCATTGACCTATTGAATACAACCACTTCTGGTCAGTTTGAAGATTTTGACTTTACATTATAAATCATTTTTGTACCGCAAGGTAAAAGTACCCATCAAAGGCATGGATAGAGAAAAATACTCATCGCCTTTAAGCTTTCATTCAGGAGAAAAAGTCCGATAAGTGTGAAACTTCATCAAACCTAGGGGAGATATGAACCCACTCTCCAACCAGCATGGGAGACGTGCAGTGGAAACTTGGATTGGAAGTACAGGAACTACCTCTATTATTGTGACTCGCTGTACAAGATCTACAAAAATATTCCACCTGCCCTAAAGGTGTATATATAGGGTCGACCACGATCTAGCACTTATGATACAAATATCCACCGGAGTTACACGGACCTATTAGTAAGTAATAAATGGCCACCGTACGGCCCCCAAAAGAAAAAAACCCATATACAGTCGGCTATAAAATGCTCCGACCATACAAATAAGGGAACAAAACAAACAAAACTAACAGGCTTATTGATTACAAAATAATTTACAAAAAAACCAAACTCAAACGACATGAACCAACAACAACCACTGTAACCGGTACTACATGTTCCTGGCTTTCGAATGGGCATTGGTGCATAAACAATGTGATGGCCATAAACTCAACCCTCCCCAATGAACCCAACCTAGGACAGCACACCGCAAGAAAAAAATATCAGTTGAAATTGGCTTCACTAAAAATGTTGAAACGTTGCACAATAATCACTTACATAAAAACAATAGAAACAAAACACCGAAATAAAAGTACTCGCAGCTACTGAAACGTATTTCAAAGCTAGTGAAAATATAGACGGACTAGTGAGCATAGACAGACTGGTGAACATGTGAACAGACGGATGAATATGTAGACAGACTGGTAAACATTTGAACAGACGGTTGAATATGTAGAAAGACTGGTAAACATGTGAACAGACGGGTGAATATGTAGACAGACTTCTCGACACATAGACAGACATGCAGTTGAGAATGTATAAAGACTAGGGGACACAAAGAAAGACAGATTAGTTGAAACATAGATAGACTGATAAACCTGCAGACAGACTTTTGTTTATGTAAAAGAACTAAAAATTTGTATCTATAAACCTATTTCTAACACTGTTCGGGTTAATTTTCAGACGTGTATATATCTACAGTAATATCTATAATATAGGGGGAAAGATTGGCATGGGGGAAAAGTGACTATATGTATACGTATTGTCAATTTTCCGCGGGGGAAGAATGGCAATGATCCAAACTTTCCACGGGGGAAATATTGGCTCATGCCAGTCTTTCCCCCGGGGGAAAAACTGGCATGGGGGAAGAATGGCTATATAACACCGGTGTCCTATAGCCATTCTTCCCCCATGCCAACATTTCCGGGGGGAAATACTGGATCGATCCAATATTTCCCCCCGGAAAAATTGGCATGATCCAACTTTTCCCCTTCAGCGTTGTAAGGGGAAAACTAGGATCATGCCAATTTTTCCCCCGTGAGAAGCATGATAAGCTAAATTTTCCGCCTTGTAATATAACGTCGGCGACGTCACGATAAGATTTTTTAAATGATAGTAACTTTTTTCTCAGTTTATAGTTACCAAAGCTTCATCGTGTGAATATACATTTGATATGTATTTATATGTGTTTTTCTATGTTGTGATGTATAACATTGTTTCAGAAAAAGGGAGAAGGTTTGGCACCATTAAAACTTTTAACGGCTCTCTGCAAATGTATGCACCTGTTCTAAGTCACGAATCTTATGAACAGTAGTTGTCGTTTGTTTATGTAATTTTAAAATACGTGTTTCTCGTTTCTCGTTTTTATATAACTTTAATAGACAGTTGTTTTTCCCGTTTGAATGGTTTTACACTAGTAATTTTGGGGCCCTTTATAGCTTTTTGTTCGGTGTGAGCCAGGGCTCCGTATTGAAGGCCTATTGTGGTTTACTTTTATAAATTGTTATTTGGATGGAGAGTTGTCTCATTGTCACTCATATCACATTTTCGTATATCTATATATATATTTATTCACACGAAGCACATTTTGATCACATCCATTCTCTTTAGTGGACCCTTGGTATCATTGACCAAATAAATACAATTACTAGTACTTTAACCACTTAAAACCAGTCAGTAGTTTTTTCCTTGCATGTGGACATATAGACAGTCATTTAAAAATGTAAAAAGACTAGAGGTCACATATAAAGACTATTGAATAGAGAGACAGACTTGTTGACTCATAGACAGGCCGTACTGTGACCTATAGTTGTTAATGTTTGTGTCTTTTTTGTCTTTTGTGGATAGTTGATTCATTGGCTGTAGAAAGATTTGTGTAAATGTAAATGAACAACAAATTTGTATATTTATAAATAAATATAATTCTAACACTGTTCGGTTTAATTTCCAGACTCTATACACACATAGTGAAATCTATGATGGGGGAAAGATTGGCATGGGGGAAAAGTTACTATATGTATACGTATTGTCAACTTTCCGCAGGGGAAGAATCACAACGATCCAAAATTTCCCCGGGGGAAAGATTGGCTCATGCCAGTCTTTCCCCCGGGGGAAAAACTGGCATGGGGGAAGAATGACTATATAACACCGGAACGTAATCCTATCACGGTCCGCTCTATCGCATTGCAAACGGCTTTGTCTGGTCTCAGTCGTCTTGTTTTCTGTAATTGTCGGGACTCTGACGTGGGTATCATTGACGAATTTCGTATTAATAACGGGACTGTTTCGGAACGGTTTCGGCAAAAAACGGTTCGTAATCGATAATATCTGGATGCAATCTGGACTCAATCGGCAGAAAAACAGCTAAGAAAAATTACTCCGGATCATTCCCGTTCAACAGGACACCGTCCAGAATACACAGGACATTGTTCGGTATTTGATCCGATACAGCAGAATCTGTCACGACATAGCCACGATTGTAATCTGACTAGACAAAATCGGCTGAGTTGCCCCGAATGTTACGGGACGCACCTAACTGTCGGAATGCTTAGCCGAACTATTCGGACCCTTCCCTACCCGTAGGAATCTGTTACGAACTAAAACGAATGCGTTCAGACAATTATAGGACATTCCAGATAATTGAGGATACTAATCCGACTTTTTCACTTTTCGTGTCGTATTGCTGTCTGGTCTCAAACGGGAGCAATAATCGGCAATGTGTGAACCCCGCATTACCTTTAACTTGTTTGTCATCGGCTATCGATATAATAGTGTAAACTCAGACTGTCAGAGGCATTCCAATGGGGATAAATAGAATAAAGGTGTAAAGTAGATGCAGCTCATTCCACGAGAAGCAAAAAAGAAAGTGTAAGTAATCAACACACAAGTTTAAGTCATCTGCTAGTTATTCGTATTATTTGATTTAGGCGTTTAGAGCCTTTGGCGACCCTACAGTAAAAATGTCTATAACACGTCCGATATGACAAGTGATCGTAACAGACGAACGGTCATCTAATCTGACCCAGTCAATTGATAACATGAGCGCCCCACAATTGGTCTTGTCCACGCTGTTATAAGAATGATTCTATCAAGGAAAGGGTTTTGACGCACACAGTTCGTAATTGTATAAATAAGATGTGGAATGATTGACAATGACGGACAATTTTCCACCAGTCTCAAGGAGACCAAAATTATGCAGAAGTTAACAAATTACTATTATAAACGTAGCTAATAGTTTGTGTTTTGTTTTCCTATTCTTATTATTTTTATGATTTTGTCTACAGATTTTTTTAACATTTCTAAACTTATAGTTATGTAATTTGTTTTTCTATTTTTCTTATGTCTCACGGAATATTTAACATTTTTTGTTTATCCATCATATTTTATTTCAATGTACTTAATAATCATAAAGTACCCCTAGTATGACTAAAAGCAAGCAGTGTCATACACAAAACAAATCATAAATTTGATGACTAAATTCAAAAATTAAAAGTTTGATTGATTGACAAATTAGATATTCAGTCATTTTATGGAAAGAATTGAATTTCTAATTATGAATTTATCACGAGACAATCATTTGAGTGTAAATAAAACATATTTGTAATTCCATTCCTAAATGTCTTTTGAAATTTTTGCGGTATAGAATTTATTTCTTTTCAACATGTAATCCCGAGATTTAGATTAGAATGAATTTCTTTTCAATTTTACATTAAGACATATAAATACTTATCATTTCATTAACTCTCAATCTTTTTAAATACAATACAACCATTTACAGATTTTGACCACTTTGACAGAACAAGTGGTTTTCGGTACAAAGTACTGGATTATTCTTGTAATATTGGTCATCTGATTAAAATTTGAACTTTTGTTTGGGTTTAATTATGCCATCTGTTCTGATTTTCGATAAGGATTAAATATCCGAATTATAGGGATGTAAAACCCAGACATTGGGATTGGACATCATGCAATTTGTTTCGTAATTTCGTGGTTGTTGCTTGCATTGTTTTTTCTTTGAACGAACAACTATTTATATGTCTTGTTTTTATTATTGTGAAATAAAAAAAACAATGACAAATTTTGTTTAGTATTCTCTATGTGTGTGACTGTACCAATTTTTTTGTCACTATGTCACTTGTTCTGATTTTTAATATAGAATTATAGAGATGTAATACCCAGACCTTGGACATTACGCATTTGTTTTTGATCAGTTCGAGTTGTTTGTTGTTTCTATTGTTTCTGTTGTCTCTGTGGTTTTTTTTTGTATTTGGTAATTATCTAAATGTATTTTCATAAATTAGTAAAAATACTTATTTTGTCGTGTTGCCGTCCGTCTTTAGTATTCTCTTGAACCCTGTCACCAACTGATATCACCAAAACTTTCAAAAAACTCTTATGTGTTTATACTTGATCCGAATAATTTCTGACTTTTTATCAAGTGACTTGATAATTTTTACACTGTCCTACAAAACTCGACAGAGAGAAAATCCATTAGCTTGTATCTTTTTTTAATAGTGCTTATTTTGACATTTTTTGGGGTAGTGGTGTTGGAAGATTTTTTTGGTAATCTTTTGTTTATCATCTCTTTTATGGGCCCATGCGATTAAGAACTTTGAATATTGTCTCTTATTGAAAACCAAATGGTGACTGCTAGATGTTTTGTTTTTCTTGTTGTTGGGTGTTATCCCATCAGTGACAAATATCTTACACCCCTTTAATGATTTTAAGTACTATATACAGCTTTTTTTTCTGGTGTAAGTTGTCCCTGTTTATGCTTTACGTGCTGCTCGAAGATTGTTTTGTTTTATTTTTAATAACTTCATGTATTGAATGTTATTACATTTAATATAGATGTAGATTTTGTAGGTAAATGCCCTCATTAGTTCCATATATATTGTAATAAGTATAAATGTATTACTTTATACCTAAAATTGAACTAACATAGCGTGTAGACGTACAAATTACTCAAATAACAGTTGTCTTATGTCAGCTGCTTATAAACAATTATATTTATTTAACTCCGAACAAAATATATTCATTACCAACACGCAATTTGAAGCATTGTAACTGGGCAAAATTCCTTTAGTTGTATAGATCATATCTATATGTAATCTTTCAATATATCTATTTTAGATTATTATTTTAAGAAATGTATTCTATTTTTATTATCATCATGTACCTTTCAGCATGGTTTATTTACAGAGGGTTATAAGAATACATAAACAGTAATAAGAAATTCAGTAAAAATATCAAGAATGTTGATTAAAACAGGATGTTTTGACAAAAAAATAACAATTTAGAAAAAGTAAACAAATAAAGTATCTTTAATTTTCTGCCGATGGTAGAGTCTTCTTGCACGGATTTATCATCACATCATGTACTTTGGGGTCACCTAGGAATAAACTTGTTTAACCCCTTTTTACCACCAAACAACACGAATAAACTGAAGGAAAGATTCATTAATTACTGAGGGATTTGTGCTTGCTTAACGTCCAGTGACAACCAGTTCTGCTTTACAGAACGCTACATTAGTCTTACTTCAAATAATGTTATTCAGATTATTGCGATATATGCGTACGTTCGGTTTTTAATAAATATAAATATTCTCAGTTTCGTTAAACAACTTTCTCAAATATATATAATTATGATCTTCGACCAGACGGGAAAACCCACAAATGTATCCATGTGAATATCCAACATAACAACATGGTTACGCCTTCATTATTACGGAGGACTTATTTGAAGTTATTTGATCTGTATATATATAGTTGTGTGCTATTTCAGCGGCTTATTTTTGCAGTTTTTCATATATTTACAGTATTTCTATCTTTATAGATTTGCCAATACATGATATTAGACCCCGGGTTTATTTTATTCTTACCAAAACAAATATAAGGACGCCTCCGGGTGCGGGAGTTTCTCGCTGCATTGAAGACCTGTTGGTGACCTTCTGCTGTTTTCTGTTCCATGCATGGTCGGGTTGTTGTCTTTTTGACACCTTACCAGTATCCATTCTCGATTCGATGTAATTTGTCATAAGTTTAACCAACATGTGATTTTGCCGATGCAACAAATACCCATAAACAACATAGAACTAGAGAACAGCCACGAGTTGGAAAGTGATAAGCTAAGCCAAAAACAACTACCAAAAGGATAAAAGATACAAGAGCCGACCTATGAGAGTACATGTAATTTATTTTACAGAATGCGACTGCTAATTCAAATCCCATTTTCAACTAATGTAAACCAAGCAGACTGACATGTAAATAAATTTCTAGATAGGAAAGATAAGTTACTTCATCAAATCGGCCCAATTGTGTGTCTGTTACTTAACCTTTTGGTTTAGTTTAAGCTAACCTAGGAAAGCCTCAGTCTTCGCCATGTGCATATTTCACCCCAAGTCTTCGTCAGATACAAAGAAAAAAGAAGATATGGTATGATTGCCAATGAGACAACTATCCCCAAAAGACCAACATGACACAGACATTAACAACTATATGTCACCGTACGGCCTTCAACGATGAGCAAAGCCCATACCGCATAGTCAGCTATAAAAGGCCCCGATAAGACAATGTAAAACAATTCAAACGAGAAAACTAACGGCCTTATTTAGAATCATATTCGAAACAGTGTGGTCCTGGCCATTGATTGACGATCTAAATTATCCCATTGACTAGGACAGATTAGGTGAACGTTTGTCTGTAACGACCATTGCTCACTTCTGACTTATTATAGAATTTAAACTGTGGGGTCACCAAAGGTTCTTAACGCCTCTAATAATGGAAGAATTCGGAAAATTATTCAGGAATAACCTTTATGTTTTGATTTATATTATTGATATAAATCTACACATTGTATTATTCCGGATTCGTTTTTCGAATTGCTTTATTTATAGGTGCTGAAAACCTTTGGTGACCCCAAATATTCAGTGTCTTTAACAAGTACATAGTGAGCAGTGGTTGTTACCGACAAACGTTCACCTAATCTGTCCCAGTCAATGGGATAATTGAGGTCGTCAATCAATGGCCAGGACCACACTGTTTTGAATATGATTCTATGTAAAAATTCACTTAGTTTGTGAATTCAATCATTATGTACTTATGCATGTTTATTTTAATACTCTTTTCATGAATTAAGATATAAAACACGAAAAGATATGCAGTTGTACATGTCTTCTTTGTAAAAGGATCTTGCTACAACATTGATGACTGACCTTATCAAGGTTAGCTTAAACTAAAAATCAAAAGGTTAAGCAACTGACATTCACTTAAAATATTTTAATGGAGTCACTTAAATTGTCATTTCAATATCATTTATGAAATTCATACATCTATTGCCATCACATAAATTAGGTTTACCTTATTCACAGGTGTATCTTAATTGCTTAGTAGTCTTTGATGTTAGACTCATTAATCAAATTTAAGTCATGCATAGGTGCATAATTTTTAACAGAACCTGCTTCTAAATAGAATGTTGTATATGTATATAGTCAGTATCGCCCTTGTTCCATCATTGAACAATATTTTGAATTTGATCGATGTGTGTGTACGTGCATTATATAAGCAGAACGCAGACCATATATCAAAATTGCTAATTATATATTGCTTGATCTCTTTATATTGTTTAAAAATATGCCAATTAGACTTGCAGATATTTATACATACATTTTTTCATTCATTTAATTGCTTTGATTCTCAAGAGTGTACTTTTGATCTTTTAGATACGCTTTCGAATTCACTTAAGTAGCCAAAGTCAATTTTAAAGTAGCCGAAGTCCATTTTACAACTAGTATTGCCAAAGTCCATTTTACAACTAGTATTGCCAAAGTCCATTTTACAATATTGACAATAGCCTAGGTAAACTCAATACGATACGAAGATAATGACAACATTGGCTTTAGAGAAGCAAGCGTATTCTTACCACTTCAATTCAAATGTTGAACGTTAGGTCTTATTTCATTGGTGAGCACCATGATAACCTAAAAGTGTATGCATGTATAAACCCGTGCATGACGACACGAGTAGGTATTCATAGGCAAAAAAGAAAAACAGACTTTGATGTTGGACTCATTAACCAAATTATATCATAATTTCAATATTTTTTTACGTTCTGCTGACATAATGTAAGTGCATTTGATCGAAATTATATGCCATAATGTAGGTTAATAGGTGTGTCACAGTCAGTGAAAGGCCGATTTTACACATTAATAAAGATCCAATAACCTTTTTAACTATATTCAATGTTTTAAATATAATTTATACAATTGATTCATATTCAACCTATTCAAATAATATTTCTACAGTCAATCATGAACCATATATAGAGTAGGAGTTTGAATACATTAACTGGCTGATCAACAAACTGAATGAATTTACAGTAGTATGACCGAATGTGTTTGTCATCCACTGTCAGGAATATGACAGTTGTTTCCAATTCGTTTGATGTGTTTGAGGTTTGGATTTTACCATTTGAATACGGACTTCTGTTTTGAACTTTCCTCGGAGTTCGGTATTTTTCTTTTTTTACTTTTCGAAAAAGAAAGACAGACATGCCCCGTCTACTTTTAGGTCCAGTCTAGGACAGTGTCGGTTATACATCTGTAATAGATGTGTTTGTGTTTGTGTATACTTTACCGACATGGGTGTATTTTGCAAATAAAAATTATTATAATGTGCATTTTTATATCATTTACTGCATGACTCTAGTATAAACAGGCAAAAATCTAAATAAAAATGAATTTGAGCTACTGTTTACTGGGACATGTTGGGAATGCTTTGTTGAAGATAACATCTATCAGTACGCATACTGACTGGTATGATCATGGTCATTAGTATTGACAAACACCCCTCTCAGATCATTCACCTCTTTCTTTCCATCTTGTTGTTGTTTTTTAACGTACGATGATTACAGTTGCGGTAAAATCTCATTATACTATTTTTCAACTTGGATTTTGATCAGTTTAAAGGACTATCATTCATAAATATGGAAATTTGATTTAAAGTATAAAGTTAAATCACGTCATCTATAAGTATTTATGGTTATGTACATGTAAATCATAAATCATAATTGACTTATGTCTTTTTCCAAACCTGTTTATCGAAATAATGATGATCTTGTGACGAACAATATTTTCTTTGTTGTGGCCACGCTCCCACCGCAAACAACAGTTGGAATATGTATTACCTAAATTGTACAATAACACAGTGAACAACTGTGTGATGAAAAAAAGGGGGGAAAAAAGGCACATTAAATCCAAAAAAAGCATTTGACACAACCATAAAGGACACACACTTTATTGCTATTCTCCATCTTCAGGAAAAGGAAGACCAAAAGACAACCCTATTGCAATGGAAAATTATAAAATGGGGGTCTGGATTGGTTTACAGAAAAGAGAATATTGGACAAAAGGTGCAGAATAAAGAGATCAGGAGAATATTGGGCAAAAAATGCAGAATAAAGAGACCAGGAAATAAGAATGAAATAGAAAAAAATAGGACTTTAAAAAATATAAAGAATAGAGAATTATGACATAAAAAACTAAAAAGTACAGAAAAAGAACCTCGTTTAGACCGTCGAAGTGTGGGCTATTAGTTCATGACACACAATCCCTCAACTCACTTTAAAAAAAACTCTAACCAAAGAAACGGCGCTTTAGGTATGTTACAGTGTTGTCTTTCGTATTATACAAAAAAATATATATCAATCAAAGACCAAAGTATAAAAATGCGAACAACTGCGATCACACTACCATTTTTAAGTTGTCCCACCGCAGTAGTTTCTATGGAAACTTATAAACAGGCTGTCAGCGCTATAATATCTGTTCCTGTTGGAACAAATATCCTAAACCATTAATTTCACCAGGTACACACTATGCCATATTTCTTCCCTTGGAAATAACAATATTTTGAAGGAGGGTATAGGATGATAGGCCAGAGTAGGGAATAAAAAGTGCAGGTGGGATAAATTAGAAAATTTACTAGAATAATGAAAAATAAGCATTACAAAAATTATATAGAATAAAGCGGTGCTGAAATAAAGAGAATAGACAATAACGGTAAAAAATAATTCAAGATAGAGAAAAATGGTAAAATAAGATATAAAATAAAGAAATGAAGACAACATTCCTGTATACCAGATACTTATAAAGGAAGTTATGTTCCATGACAGACACGGCTTCAACAATATGTTCAAAAGTAAGACAAAATCAGTCTTAGTTTTAAGTTGACAACACATTTGCCCATAAAATGGATTTTTTTTCACTCAATGGCAAAAGGGAAATAACCATTTGTGAAAATTCAATGTTTACATTTAATAATGTTATTTATTTACTTCCGGTAAAAAGAAATCATGAAGAGCACTGGACATAAATTAGAACTTGGACCCCCAGTTGAACCTTTACATGATCTTATCAGTTCAGAGCGGTACATAGACTCTTTAGGTATGTTAAAAATTAAGTTTTCACCTTATATTTTCTGAAGAAAACCGTCAAGTCAATGCATGTAATTTGAAGATAACCGTCAAGGTAATACATGTAATATTCGCCGCTGTTCGTTAACATCTGACCTATTTCTATTTTCATTTATGATGATTCTGCATGCAAGTCTAAATTGATATTCACTCCCACTTCATCAATGCTGATTTAAAACCATGTACTGTAGAATAGTATTATTCTCTATTCATGCTTATGTAGTTAGAGGGGTAGAATGATCTCAATTTTCTGTTAGATCGTTTATACTGCTGATCAATATTTAAAATTAAAGGATGTGGTATTATTATTCATGAAGAAGATATCACAATTATAGGTCACCGTACAGTCAGTTTATCTGAAATGATTTATTCATGTCTTTAATTAAGTGATTCAGATACGAGATATTTTAGAGAGGCTCGGGGATTTGGATTGTTATTATTTGATCTATTGTAAAAGCTTGTTGTTTTCTCAACGTTCAGAAGCAAATTTGTCATGCATTTTGATCTCATGTGCGAATTTGCTGTACTCCGATAAGGTAAACGAGGTTTCTATATATATATATATATGTATACACTAGAAGTGTTATTTTTTTGTATCTTTTTTTTATTCAAAGGTAAGCAAAATCATTTCAGTTTGTGAAAATCGTTCTACTTAGGCTTCTTCTTCAGTTTTTAGTTTTCTTCATTGTGTTTTGTGTACTCAGGATGTTATTTGTCTTTTGGGATTATTTTTCAAGTAAGTTTTTTTTGCAATGTAAAGCATTGTCAGTTTCAGTTGAACATCCCTTTGGTATCTTTCGCTTCTTCATTTAGCATCTTGTTATTGACACTGAAACTTAAACTTTATTTTCTTATTCCAGTCAGTATTCAATTTGAGTTTTACGTTTTTCTCTGAAATAAGTCCTAATCCGAAGTAGGTATTCATGATAGGTCAATGATAGTTGGTGTTTTTGTTGTTGAAGGAGTGTGAAATATAATATACATTATTGTTGTACTGTATAAACTGTAATACAATTCATCTAGTACATATGTTAATTCAGAATCGAATATCAACAATAAGTAATAACTGTAATAATTTATACAATTTTATTAACAACTACAAACTAGAACGATATTGATGCATATAACTGCATTGTATAAGTAACAGCTTATCTACATGTCAACAAGGCCATGTACATAGTTACAACCCTAGATGGAACCAAATAGCATCAATCGACTAATGAAAGCTATGTTTTACATAGACAAGTTTACCAAGATGTCTAGGGTACTGGGAACAATGAAAGTCGAGTTGTCATAGTGTCACAGAAGCATCGTTTCTAATTTAGAGACAAAAATGTGCTGCCGCCATTATGCATATCCTATATTCTCGGGTTTTTTAGGACTTCGATTTCTTAGAAAATATGATTTTCAGGTCGACACTTTTTAATTCCTGTATTCTTATTATTCCTATGCGTAGCCTATACATGTCCGAATAAAATATGCTGTCTGGTCATGCCCTCTGTTTAACCTCGGGCCCAGTGGTCAATGTATTTGTGTAAAAAATACTTGAGCAGGATCAGATAACCCTCTCGTGCACTTTAGATAACCCCTTGTTTTTGTAGGGGTTCGTGTTACTCTATTTTTAGTTTTCTCAGTTATATTCTGTAAACCTTAGTTTGTGTGTCTTTTGGTAGTATTTCGTTTTTTTCTGTCAAAGCATTGTCCGCTTTCCTCGACCTGTTGGACGTCACTTGGTTAGTGTACGGACGCACAAGCACTTGTTTCTATCCATAGGAAGGTCGACTATGCATTAAAAAAAACAAGTGCCTGTGTACGCACGCCTCTTTCAAAATAGGTATGATTCCTAATAGTGTTTTTGACAGTCTACCATGTTAAGAATGTAGACATATTTGTTCTTGGAAAGTAGCTTATGTCATTTTGATATGTAGCCTTGACCTCTTGTTTTTTTGCTCTCCAGAGGGATGGAGAAAATGCTTAGGGAAAAATTACACATGGCTGGTCAACAATATGTAGATGGTCACTTATCCTGATTACATAAGTCTTATATTGGTTAACTTTTCATCAGTACACGTTTTGTATTTTTTTAATAAATTTTGTCAGACAGTCACACGGCATCATGCTTATAGTGTCCTCCATCTCATGTGTCCTGCATGCACAGTAAATATCGCATATTTTCTTTTATCGTTTTTTATTGTCGTATAGAAGCACACCATCTTACATGATTTCCATTCTATAGCTGGCTTGGTTGGAAATATATTTATGAATGTCTGGATTGAGGCGTCTTGACCATTCATGTTTTAAGACCGTTTTGATCTGTATTCTTTATATTTCAGCCCAAAAACAACATTGATAACTTACTCTATTTTTCACTATCCTCTATTTTTTTTAATTTATTAAGCACTTTTTGTCAATATTCTGTAAACCTCACGTAGACCCTGATCCATGGTCATTTGCAGACTTTTATACTGGTCAGCACTTTTTTAATCGATTTATTTATTCAGATTCATTTACCATAACATACCAATCCAACATGTTTCTTCATCTGTTTGTTTTTGTTCTATAGAGAGACGACTAAACAAAGTTAAAGGAAATCAGGCAAAGGAGCCAACTGCCAAAGAAATGCTTTCAGCCCTTGAAAAAACGAAAGAAGGCCAAATGCATCAGTTATTGGATAGTAATACTCAACATTCATCTTCACAAGATCCATGTTTAGATGGTGCAGTTGTTAATAAAACGCATACTGGAAAACAACAAAACTTAGAAGAAATAGTAGCTCTTATTTATCAAGATGCTTTATCAAAAGACAAAGAAGACACCGAAACAGACAAAGGATGATACTTTGGCCCTTCGTGTATTTTTTTCAATGGTTTATTTTAGGATAAATATGATAAATATGATAAATGATTATGTATGAACGTGACAAGGTAGAAATGTGAACTTCATGCCGGAAGGTTAATAAAATTGTAAAAAAAAGTGTTATTTTTTACTTGACAGTGTCGTTTTCATCATCATTTTATCGGATCCAACAAAGCTTAATAGCTAAAGGAAATATAAAAAGAATTTTATTCATACAAATTGTTACACATTTTCATTTATACCCACACTTTTAGTATAAGTAAAGGGTTACCAAGTAAAGATAGGCGTCATATAACCCATCAAATAGACTGCATAGTAAATCCCCATCTTTTTTTAAAGCATTCAATAACGCGTTTAAGTCATTTCTGGGTCTGACAGCTACTGAGTCGTAATGCTCAAAACATTTGTGTCATTTTCTGTGATTATTTGATCTATTCTCCTCACACTAATCCAAACTTATATGATGTGGTCTGTAAATAGGTTTCTCCTGGTGATAGTACTGTTGATGGGAAATTTTTCTGTAAGATAAAAATTGAATCAAAGTCACATTTTTTTAAAAGGCAGGAGACATACCCGTATCCAGGGGGGTTCGGACGACCAAATAAGCACTGTTAAAGTCAACGTTCTGTTAAAATTATGACTGTTAAAGTCGAGTTCATGAGTCCAAATAACACCCCCTTGGAAATTCCTGGCTACGAGCCTGGGAGATACAATAAAGAGACAATAAAAACGGAGAAAGGATAAACAACTGTCTACTATTAAACACTACATAGAAAACTAAATACTGAGCAATGCTAACCTAAACAAAAATAACAGGGCGACTTCGTGCAGGTGCTCTGGTGGGTAAGCATAACCCGATTTCACGTTATACACTCGTCTTGTTGTTCTTGTAGCTAGGTATGTTTCTTTTTGAATCTCTGCTCTTTCTATTAAATGAGCAATTATAAAAAATCTTTTTTCATTTTCAGACTGTAATTACGATTCGTGGATATAATTATGTTTTAATAAACTATGGATAATTAATTTGACAAATTATAACTGACAGAAACAGTGCAGTGGTCTGTTGTCATTAATTGAACTTTTAGTTTTTGCATCATGCAAAGACACCAGAGACAACATGGACAGAATTAGGTGACCTTTGGTGAGCAGCTTAAGGTCACGACATTTGCCTTCAAACGGTAATAAGAGAGACTCATACCATGGAAGTATAATTATAGTCAATATAATACTTCTAGGGTCGTACTTACATTATTTGGACTATCTGGATAATGTTGTGCTTCTAATGCAAACCCGTTATATTTATGATAATGTCCACCTCCTTTACCGGGTTCATCTATATAAAAACCAGTGTAGAACTGCATACCGGGCTCAGTACTGTATACTTCTAACTTCCTACCACTAACCTCCTCATAAACTCTGCAAAAAAGTAATCACCCTTCAGTGATACATGCTTGCTGGCATTATTTTGGTATATTTTAATTCTTAAAAAAACAGTGTCCTGATTTGGCCTTGCAACCAACATATATATATATATATAATCCTTTGGAATGCATATGAAAGATTACTCATCTTACAAAGAATTTTGAAGTTGCTTCATAACTCGAGACATCTAAAGACAACTTTTGAACGTTTTTATTTGAATTTAATGAAGCTATAAGGCGGAAACATCTTACAGACAAAAAATATGTTATTTGAATTTAATGATGCTATTAATATTAAAACATCTTTGTTAACACTTATGAACAGATATTTCATTCCAATCAACCAATATTGTCTATAGTATCGCTTTGCTTCTCAACTTTAATCAGAAGACGTTATTCTCTTCTTATTTACAGTTCAACTTTCACTAATTTCAAATCCAGAGAGCTATAGGTCGAGTGGGTTTTTTGTGTACCAATAAAACCTGCCTAGCTTAAAGTTTGACCTGTAATCATAAACACAATAGTGGATTAAGAGGTCAAGGAGTCTTGTTCCTATATGAAGAAGCAAACATATATGTATGGCTAATGCAAGTAGCAAAGGATTACGAATACAAATCGTATTCCAATATGAAAGGCTAACACACTCCTTTTCAATATTCTTGATTCGACGATGTGAGATATCTTGATGATCATAGTTAAATGCTAATTTACCTTGCTCTGAGTTTCTTCCAGCCAGCATCATTAAAACAGTAGCAATGATCATATCCTACATTGCCTGGCACATCGTTTATCACTGTTTCTAACTTTATGGAAGTTCTGAGATCCATTTTAGTTCCCTCTACTGTCTCAGGATCGCCTTTGAAAAGATAAATAAAAGCTATGATCGTTCAACATCTTATTTATTGGTCACACCGGGTAATAGTAAATCTGCAAGTTCAGACTTGTCTATCTGAAGAGCATCTCATTTATAAATATATATAGATTCTGCAAAATTACTTTATTAATGTTTGTATAAAACATTTAAAATAAAAAAAATAATATGGAAAGTGGATGAATATTATATTAAAGCTAACATTATAAAGTGATCTTCTTTCTCCAATGAAAATAGGAGAAGTTCCATATGGATACGGCGAGAAATTGGAAGATACAACTATGTGATGTGATGTAATGTGGTTTCTATCAAAATTTATGAAACTGATCGGAACCAGTTTATATGCCCATCATAATAAGAGAAAAGGAGGGTGTTTGGTAGGCGACAATAAACATAGGCAGTCACTGCTCATTCAATGTTAAATCATGAAACTACGCCGATGTTTCAAAGGTTTTGGGATTTGCATTAACTTTTGGACTGCATGTCACCAACAGTTGAATCTGTCAATATCAAAAGATATAATAGAATCTGACATCTTAAATAATCAATGTTCATACTTCTCAAGGGAGAACAGGTAACTTTATAATTCATTTCATTACAAATTCAATATACAGATGCATACTTTTGGGACATAAAAGGGATAAGTAAATCATTTTATGTCTGAATAGTGATTTTACCTGTTGGAATAGAAACATCGTTTACGGGAAGGTATCTGTCGGCATTCAGTTCTACAGTATGTTTCAAAATATCACCAGTGCCCTAAAAATATAAAAAAAATAAAAATTACTTATTACCCATAACTGTAAAAAAAAAATCGATTCTAAGCTATACCATTTCGTATTATTAGTATGAAAACATACACCGTATTTTGAACAGAAAATTGGTCTGGTCAATTTTGGGGAGGATGGCAAACTTCAGTTCACTAGAATGTGTGGTTCTCTAGCTTAAAACAAGCCAGAACAGTTAATTTGAATTCAAAGTTCAAAATTCAGGAATAGAAAATAGATAACTTGAAAAGATCATTTGAAATTCAAAATCAAAACGGCATGTTTACTATCCTTCTGTTTGCTTGTTCTATATTCCTGAGGCTGTTGAAGCCATTCATGTCTCTTATAATGAAAGTTTGATATATGTGTGTATCAATCTTTTAACACACTCTCTTGGTCATTATCGTATAAAGATATTATTTGCAGCATGGTAAGTGACCAGCTTTTGCTTGCTTATGTATTGTCAACTAAACATTCAGACTGCTGTTTAATGGGTTTGTCACCAATTACTTTTAGTACCAATCTCCCTTGCTAGAAAGCCTTTAATCTTTTATTTACAGGGTGGTGCCACATGTCAAGCATGATTACCAAGCACACGAACTAACTCCCGAGTGTTCGAGTATTTAGTTTTCTATTTTGCGTTTTCAATACTGTTTTTTTATGTCGGCTTCCGTTTTTAGCCATACCATTGTCCGTTCGTGTTCGACTTATGAGGTTGATTATCCTGTTGGTATCTTTCGCTTGTCTTTTACAAACACTTACCTGACCTGCCAAGTTGAAGTATGCATGATTAGTAAGATTTATGACAGTTTTCTTTGTGGTGTTAGCGGTATAATGGATGACAAGTTCGTTGTCTTCCGTCAGCATGTAGGTTACAACGACTGTCACTTCTCCAGGATAACCCTCCTCCATCTCAGCACTGACATACTTTAATGCTAAGATATCATCATCTTCTGAAGCCTCCCATACTTTCTGAAACACATTTACATAGTTACAAGTTTGTTTTTTTTAATTTCATTTTAAAGTGGAACCAGACAGTGCAATAACAATTTCTGAGATAGAAGTTACAGCCGATTTCATTGAGTGTGTAGGCAAAGGTAATATCGTTGGTTAGCTTGCTTGTTAGCTGAACCGTGAAGTCATTATTAGTTAAGGTATACTACCCATCTTTCGAAGTAGCCTAGTCAAACAGACACATAGACTGGTTATCTGTCGGACTAGTCTGCTCTTATAGGAGGGTAGTTTACCTAATAAAGTAATGACTTCACGGTTCGGCTAGCAAGCAAGCTAACCAAATATGTTATGTTTGCTTACGCACTCTATGCAATCGGCTGTATAATGAACTGTCTTTAAATTCTATTCTTCGTCATTCCTGACAAGTGGGTAACGTGGAAATAGAATAGTACAATACATAAAAAAACAAGAATGTTTCCATAGTATAAGGATGCCCCAATCGTACTATCATTCTCGATGGTCAGTGGACTCTGGGGTTGGGGTCAAAACTCTAATTTGGCATTAAAATTAGAGAGATCATAGCTTAGGGAACATGTGTACTAAGTTTCAAGTTGATTGCAACTTTATCAAAAACTACCTTGACCAAAAACTTCAACATGAAGCGGGATGGACGAACGAACCAAGAAAAAAACCAAGAATGTGTCCCAAGTACACGGATGCCCCATCTGCACTATCATTTTCTATGTTTAGTGGGCCATGAAAATGGGATAAAATCTCTTATTTGGCATTAAAATTAGAAAGATCAAATCATAGGGAACATGTTTACTAAGTTTCAAATTGATTGGAATTTAACTTCATCAAAAACTACATCGACCACAAACTTTAACCTGAAATGGGATGAACGGACGGTATGACGGACGGACGGATGGTACGACGCACAGACCAGAAACCACAATGTCCATAAAGTAGGCATAACGATCTGTTAATGCATTCATCTGTAGATAATATCAGATCACTCCCTTGAAGATCAGAGAGAGATGTACATTCATGTTACAAATAGGATGAATGTGATAACATTCAAACCCTTGAAATCTTTAAAAAAAAAGCTCAATGCCATGAGATGTTGTTAGTTTTTTTTATATAGCTTTTTGACTGTTGTTGCCAAGTGTCGCATATAGAACTTGGCGACTTGACCAAAGATATGTTTTAATGCAATTCATCATTTTATTTCAATGTTTATACCTTATCAAACCCAAACTTCCCACCATGTAGTGCATTTGGGCCATTATTCACTTCTAACGTGTAATTCTTTCCATCCAGCTCAAATTTACCATTAGCTATTCTGTTTGCATATCTTCCTATGATAGCACCAAAATACGGACCAGATGTTGTGTATCCTATAGAACAGAATAATAACTTAAAATTTGAGCGCTTTTAGTTCCCTATACCTCAGGACAGTTCAAATTGAGCACAACAATCAAAAGTAAGATTAACTTAATGGTTCAATTCATTCTTCAACGTACGCATTTTTGACGGTGGTTAAACATATAGTGTGTTACTTATATAAGTAAACATTACTAATAAATAGTATTGAAGGGTCCTTTAAATATTTGAATAATTCAAACAGACATGAATTGTCTGATAATATATATACAGTGTATCTAAATATTTTTGAAATTTCGCCATTTAAAAATAGTATGCTTTGTTATATTTTGGAGAACATAACTACGTTTGCGATACGAATCGCAATAGCAGAAGACTATCACATCAATGGAAGATAATCACTTCTCTTACTAAAGGATCTGCTCTACCTAGTAATTCTCATTTATAACATGCATCACACCTGTCGATACCAGTACATGGTTTCTGTGGCTATATATCCATTTTTCAACTGAACAAACTTAGCTTAAAATGCACATTTATATCGACCATTATAAAAAAGGGCAAAAGTCTGTAACTTACTTTCTAAACTATCGTATCCTAAAGTTATGTCTGCTATTTTACCATTTTTGTCCGGAACAAAAATATTGGTAATTATTCCTCCAAAATTGATAATCTGTACTTTTACATTATTTTTGTTTTGTAGTGTATATCTAAAACAGAAAAAAACAACATATATTTTCGCCACTTACAGATGACAGAGACATATAATTACATTATGTATCCGATGATGAGCATCACAAAGCCTTAGGGTTGTGTTTTCTTACTCCGCTTGTGACGTTGCTACATATATAAATTTATTTAGAACTTCAGCGACCGATATTATAATGTAAGAAGGCAGAATTTCATGGGTTGATGTATACTCTTACTGTTATCCATATTTAAGACAATACTCATAAAAATATAAAGTTAATAGTTAACAGTTCACACTTTATAAATTCCTAACCCGTACTATATATCATTTGAAATTCATTTCCTTTGACTATATCATTACAGAATCCTCTTATTCGTCTTATTGTTGCTTTGTTTTTGTATTGAATATTTTTGAAATGTTTGCCACTGGACGATACATGTTAAAGTAAACAACAATGTGATTTCCCACACTAGGGTATAGCATACCATGAATATTTATAGATGTTTTTTTTTTTATGACTTTTTGGACTACTACTTGAAAGTGAGGGTAAATTGTGTGGGAACAGAAAATCAATATTTCCAACAGGTCCACTTGCACAAATAACTGTTGCAAGGCGGTCTATTTTTAACGCGCAGAAACCGCAGTGCGTCCATCTATTTTAAACGAGGAATCGGATTCAACCGACCCCATTCTGACTGACGTGGCTGTGTACTTTTACATCCCTCATAATCCAACAGGCGACCCAATTTGACACTAGTTTAACTCACGGACTGACAGTCGAAAGAGAGACGAAAGTGCCCATATATCTATTCCTCAGTCACCCTAGGGATCTAATCCTTTAAAGTTGAAAGCCTGACATTGCAAAGGAAGTATACCGCCCCTTTCCTTTGACTGACACATGAGACTAGCAGCTGCAAATAATGTGTCTAGCGACAAATTCAAGAGTCAAGCTACGCTAAAGTGGTTGACCTAATTTTTTTGAAATATAAAGTAACTTACTGATAAACCTGTTCTCCTTTAAACTCTCCATATTCTTCTTTTAAGATCGAAGACATTTCACTTTCTGTAAAAAGCCAAAACACAATGTGTTACTCACTATATATACACATACAACACTTGTTTTATTTACTCGATGTTTGCAGTATGATATCCTATACCGAATAACAATTATGACGACCTTGTACTATTAGCATTATAGTTTACAAAACTTGAAGATTTTTTAAAATGATAAATAGAGAATTTGCACTTGCATTAAGCATTGACCTTTCACGAGACTGTGAAATTACTATCATTATTTTAAATTTGGATTCAGATGAGTGATTGATCGAAACAAGTATAGATATCAAATGGATAAATTATAGCTTCGTGTTTAAATGTTTTCTCAGAATTATAAGTTTGAATTCTAACGGACTGCATAACATTTGTCTTGTCTTACTGTAGAATAGAAGTGACCTTGTTATCTAAGAATATGTATCTATAAAAAGATTTGTAAATAATAACACAAGCTTTACTTACCTGGACAGTTAGTCCCCCTGGCGGCAAGGTATATAACTACAGCAAGTAATGCAATAATGACTACTGTCACAAAACATAAAATCA
The DNA here is from genome assembly GCF_036588685.1 of Mytilus trossulus. Classification (NCBI taxonomy): domain Eukaryota; kingdom Metazoa; phylum Mollusca; class Bivalvia; order Mytilida; family Mytilidae; genus Mytilus; species Mytilus trossulus. The sequence continues at coordinate 38,174,584 of NC_086375.1, forward strand.
TACATATATTCCGACGGTTGTCTTTTCGAGCCATTATAATCTGTATATTCAATATTTTTCTAGCGTGCTTCAAAATTCACTTAAAAGTATAAATACGGCGGTTTTAAAGTCGAGTTAGTCAACCATAAACTTAATACGTCTATTATAAAGAACACAATGAATACGACACTGCCTCCAAGTTGTAAAATTTATACACCCTATTATTAGTATAGATTAATTCAGTATATGCAGTATCACAAATATGTAAGAGTTGTAAAAATTTGATTAGCATAAGCAAGTACAAGCTGTTTATAGCCCAACTTGATAAGTAATCTAGTTAACCAGTCAAAAAGTATTAGTTATCTAGTTCAAAAAGTATTTTCAATTTATCAAGTTCTGTTGAGCTCCTGACAAACATGAAAATGGTATATTAATATTAAACATGCAATTTTGTTATTTTTGTCTCGCATCCTTTACACTGAAGATTTGTTGCTCAAAGTTAAACTTTTTCGGTTTCACTCTACCGTCTAGAGACGAAAAGAGACCAATCAGTTAATTCGTTGTTAGAATGCTGTACGTATTACAAATTTTTAATAAACATAATAGTGCCAGTAAAATTGGTTTGCCTATTGAGTTCCTAGTTTCGTGTTAATCTGAATTTGATAAATTTAAATTATTTTTTATACGCTTCACTTAACTTTGTCAACATTGTCTTAAGGGTCTTTAAAATTATACCAGATGACATTGCGAGTAGAAGCTAGGTTTTACTGAAATAATTTTATTGAATTTCGCTCTTCGTCATGCGATTTTCTTCTTTCAACAACTCAACTCAGAAGTTGATGAGCAAGGGGGAATAACAGGTTGCATGTAGATGGATAAAAAGTATTTCGAATAAATAATGCATTTATTAAAGTTATGTTTCTGAGCTTGTTTTGGCTTTTTTGTTGTTGTTGAAAGTTATAGATTTCCAAATATTGTGTTGTCCATCTTCGTATTTGTCTGACTAACTTAGACAATTTAAATTCTTTTTTACGCTACACAAAACTTTTGCCAACAATGTCTTATGGTTCGCTTGGAAGTTGTCTTACAAATTATAACCGACGGTTCTGTCGTCATGCATTGCGAAGTGTAGACATGTTTTATTGAAGGAACTTTGTTCAATTTTGCTCCGAAATAAACAACTGTCGTAAGATTCAAAGATTTTTATGCTATAACTATAAATTCATTAATTACTTTCACAGTTGGAGATAATCGCCGTTACTGCAAGCTATAGCTAGTCAGTCAAAGCTAATTCCGGCTAATAATTTAACCAGGTTTCCCCAGACTGTCAAAACAGTTACGAATCAAACTGTGCTAAGGAGTTTGTAAACATTTATTCATACATTTCATTGCCGTTTATCTTTCTTTGAAAAAAAGAGTGTCCCCTGTATCATTTGTGTGTTGAGTTCATGCTTATGCAGATAATTATCTTCAAAACCTTGAGCTATTGCTAATACCGAAAATACATGTTGATTGTGAAATTCAAAAATGTACTAAATTGTATCATGCTAAGATAAAACAAGAAGTTAGTAGTAATTTGGGTATATTTGTTTTAAAAATCTTGCGTGACAACAGGTTACAAACCTACACATTTGGGACTTGAAAAATTGTGAGAAGCAAGAAAGCGTTCTTCGTATATATTTCATACTTCTTTTATGTTCCATTGGCAAAGCAAATACTGCTTTTCGGTAATATCCACCAAAACTCTCATTGGTTGAAATGACGGAAGGCAACGCACCACCGATCAGTAAAACGCAAACGTTCCGACATGATATATATATCTAACGTCGAAACGTCATAAACCTCTCTAGCAACCTTGTATCAGATTAGAACGTTGTTTATAACAGTGGATTCACGAGCTTTCGACAGTGGTTCTGTCAACTATTTTGTTGTCATAGCAAACCTAATGATGATTTTGACAATTGAATATAACTATTTTTGTTCTTTATTTATTTGTTTGTATTATTATTCAAATCTATTTTTGTTTATTTTTAGATTTATTCAAATAGTTAGTAAGTATTCAAAATTTGAACATCATTATGTGATAATGATGTAGAAGAAAGTATATTTACTGAATGTATAAGTGTAAACGACATCGAGTACTAGAACATAATTTTTAACGCAGACCAGCGTTTCTTTCTTGGCGTTCAAGTCTCATATACTTTCATAAATGAAAAAAAATTATAAACCGCCTAAAACAGGACCGCTTCTGTCAACCGGATGACAAAATGAGGTCAGTTACTACCGGAACCCTTTCTGTTACAATTTCCCACATTCAAGTGGCATAATTGCAGCATTGATAATGTAATGTTTGATGCTATTAAACTTGAACAAAAATGCTTCTTTAAAAGAAAGATGAGTGTTACAAAATTGATATTAAAAGTCGTAAACAAACTGACAATGCAAGGCAAAAAGCGAAATTTTGACCTAAAACAAACTAAATAGTATACACAGCACAACATGGAAAACTTAAGATTGAGCATCTTGAATCAAACAAAAAAAATCCGGGATTTTTTATATTTAAGTACTTCTACCGAAAAGAAAGAGAACATGTCCGAATAAGGGAACTTGGTATTGCAATGCCATATGGTTGCAATGATAACATCTAAGAAACAGAAAGTTTAGATCGCCGTCTGGGAGCTTTGAGGAAATTCTTTCGCATCTTGATCATCCGGTAGATTTTGGATACATTAGAACTATTCCCTTTTCACGGCTTGATTTAAAAAAAAAATTTGAATGAATATGCATAAATACTAATTTATATGGTGTACCATTTGGTTCAAGAGGTCACGGTGAATTTATCGGTTAACCGATAATTATATACCGGTTTACCGCAATTTTTATCGATTAATCGCTATTTATAAATCGGTTAATCACTACCAATATATATGTTGGTTAAGAAATAATTCCTTCATGTCATGCTCTATGCTCATTTTAACATGGGTAGGCATTATATTTGTCGATTTTTTACACTGAGCGTTAGCGAGGTGTAAAATGTGGTCAAATATAATGCCTATCCATGTTAAAATGAGAATAGAGCATGACATGAACGAAATATTTCGATTCTAATTGGACAAATACAGCATTTTTATAGGTCGAAGCGTACGAAATTACCGTAAAAATGTTTGGCTGTTCCCGTTTCGTCCTCGAGGAGTCTGTGCATTGCATTTAATATTTGATTTAGTTTAAAAGCTACGAGCAGGGTAAATATATGTTGTTTCATAAAAATATATAATAAAAGTTTATGTTAGCTTCTTAAATGTATATATTTTAAAGATCTTTAAAGGATAATGATGGAAATAACATTAATATAAACAGTAAGTTCGCGCGCATGTGTCAAACATATTTTGTGTTCAAGCGTAATAAGGACGTCATATTAGAATCGCTATTTCTTATTGTTTATCACTTCTAATTTATCGTCTATGCAAACAACTAATTATTAGAAATAAGTTTATAAAGTGATTGATGGGTGGGGAAGTATATCGCTAAAACCGAGTTGAATTGCATACTTCTCCCATGTTAGTCAATTATTCCCATCCAACTTACAGAATTGTTTGACGAATGACCTCATGTATATTTCGAGTTTTGAGCACGTGGCAACTATTATAGTACATTTATACACCATATATTGCACATCAGCAATCTTTATTCTGACTATCTATGACAAAACGTATATCTTTGCACGATGGAAATAAACACCCTGCTGTGCTCTCCTTTTTTTTTACATTTACGCCGACATAACCACGCGATAGATGTTTTCCTGATGGTACAATTTACCCCGTCATTAATTTATTCATAAATATCATAATTCTAGATCAATTTGTGAATTATTATTTGGTTTGTACAATCTTTTTCTAAAACATGGGGGGATAGAATGCACTGTTTTTTGTTGAGTTTTTTTTGGCATTCTAAGCATTGTAAACGTTTCCAAAAGAGACCAAATGACACAGAAATTAACGTCCGCCCTTCAACAATGAGAAAAGCTCATACTGCATAGTCAGCTATAAAAGGGTTCGAAACGACAAATGTAAAAAAGTTCAAACGAGAAAACGAACGACCCTATTCATGTACATTAATGAACATAAAACAAAAATGTAACACAGCAACAAACGGCAACCACTGAATAACAGGCTCCTAACTTGGGACAGACAGAAACAGAATGTCACACAGTGTGAGGTTAAACTAGAAAAAAATTGCAGAATATTTCTAAATAGCTATTTTCTTGAGTTAATATCACTTGTATTTTTAAGAAGCGGTTTTTTGTTTAGATAAATGACATTTTACAATTACACGAAAACCGCGCGAATCCTTAATGTGATGATATATTAATAAAAACCGAAACAGTTCAAGAACTATATGACTAAAAAGACAACTTAAGAAAGTTTTGTTATAAATCACGTCAGTGCCGAATAACTGACTACTGAACTAATGTTAGACTCATGATGCCTCGGGCAACTGGGTCCGGTCAACTCGGATAGTATGGACTAAAACGGATGGAACTTGAATATAAAACATCAAACATTATGTAAATTTTATACGTCCAAAGTTCTTTTCTGATGATCATGATCTACCTTCACCGGTATTAAAAACAGACATTCAATCTATGTTCGTCTTTTAACTGACTCAAAATGCAGGCCGGCTTTGAGTTAAGGTTCATCATAACAAATGAACAAATATGGCCGTATTTTTACCTCAAAAACTACTCTGTGTACAGACTTACCTGTGCTGTTTGAAAAGTTGTAATGCCTAGCATCCACTAGTCATATAAAGATTAAATGCATTTTGTGTTTAAGAAAGATAAAATCTTTCTTGGTTTTTGCTGGGCATTTTTTTTTCCTTTCTTCAGAAGGTGTAAAAATAAACAAACACCTGCATTACTTTGATACTGTCCACTCACTGACTCAGATAAACTCTTTAACTCTTTAAGTCTGTACTCAGAATAATTTTTGGCATGTAAATACAGCCATATTTGTCCGTTTGTTAGTGCGAGTGAAGCATAAAAAAAGAACAAACTCAAATGTTTATTCATCGGTTTACACTTTTCATATTTGGTTGGAAGGATATAAAACAAATGGACTATACAACGCTGGAAGTTTGAAAGGGCAGACTTAGAGCAGAATTTTTCACCGGAACTAGATCATATACCAAGTTGGCGGCCTGCCCGCTGATAAACAGCTTAAATACTTCAGTCTTAAGATAATTAAATGTCTGTAAACAATTCTATAAGTATATGTATACATAATGATAATGATGATGTATAGGGTGTCCTTGATTTCCACTTCTGTTATCCAACTCCCACCCGGGCTCCCTCCGTGCCCTACCCAGTACTACAAATCCGCACGATGAGTCACTCCCCTAATCCTTCTTCTTGCAAGTTACGGGACCGATTCTGCTTTGAATTTTCCTTGGATTTCGGTATTTTTGTTATCATGTTATCTAGGATTCCCTACCACCTTACTTCATGATGAAATTTCGTCAAATAAAAAAAACCTATTCAGTTGAACTACCCTCTTCTCCCAGTTCACTCCCTTCCCTCCCCTCATTCCCATGTCCCCTTATCCCTCATATATACTGCATAGTGATACTGAATTGACGTTTACTAAATGATGTGATGTATAACTTTTATATCAAACACAAAGAAGGGGCAGAATGGGGGGAAAACGAAAAGATTGTGTTCCGTATTTATCCAGTCTACGTCCGTATGATGATGTGACCTTTAGATATTCCTAACCTATTTTCATTGGTTTCTCTCCCTCTTCCTTGTATTCCCCTGCCTCAACAAATCTCGATCATTAACTAACCGAAATGATGTACAGGCGATACTGTTTGCACAAATTAACATACTTCTTTAAACATTTTAAACGTTTGAAGTCGTCCGCAACAAAGCCAGGTCTTAAGGATGAACCAATGCAAAATATCAGAAATATTGGCATTATGGCACACATCAATGCCGGAAAAACAACAACATCAGAGAGAATGTTATTTTACTCTGGATTCACAAGGCATATTGGTAACAATTATCTACACTTTTAATTCTTATGCATTTTGTACGCAAGGTGTTTTCAAAAAAAATGTGACAGAAATTCAAAGTCAAATGGAACGACAGATCACAGTGTCCGACTGTCTCAGTGTCTGACATTGAACAAATAGACCACTTTCGAGTTCATCTGTTAGCGGAAAAATTTCGTCAATTATATGCGCCTTTATGACGTCATTTACCAGATAGAGGGGGGTCGCATGTATCCCTGCACTATTTACGTTCATCAAGCGTCTTAGTGATTGTCATTGTGCAGGATAAACTAGAAATAATGTACTTAAAATGCTTAATGACAATTCCCTAATGACAGCTATGCTGATTGCCAATTTTGAGAATTCAATTTGCTGATAATGCGTACAATATAGATTTATAGTTTTCCAACCACTCGCTCAACATTGGATTGGAAGTGACGACGCCCCTAAACACACAAATGACGTTCACTTAAGGTAAAGGAACAGTAAATGGGCTATGTCGCAAATTTTGCTACAAAATTGCATACAACCTTGGCTCGTTGAACTACAACTGAAAATCGAAAAAATAATACATTTATCTCTTTTATTTGCTGAAAAGTTGCAGATTGATTTCTCTTAATATGGGTGAACATTTGTATAGAAAGCACATAAAATCGGCGAAAAACCTTCTGAAATTTGTCTTAAAATCGCCAAATCTCTAATTCTACTCCATAGATTTTTCTTAAAAAACTATATATTGTTGACACATAAATTTCTGTTTTAATGATATAAAATAATCATAGGGTCACCGACTTCGTTTTTGATCTAATAATCAATTTGTTACCTTATTGATAGTGAAAAACGTCAAAAATCAACGTTTTACGGCCTGCAACGCGATAACGTTACGATTATTTCGACGTTTTGTTGGATTTTTTCACAAAGAACGCAACTTTGAATGATGTATACTGTAAGAACGAAGTCGGTGACCCTATCTTTATTTTACATCATTAGTATCAACAACATTTAGTTTTTTAAGAAAAATCTATGGAGTAGAATTAGAGTTGGCGATTTTAAGACAAAATTTAGAAGGGTTTTCGCCGATTTTATGTGCTTTCTATACAAATGTTCACCCATTTTGTAAGAATTCAATCAGTAATATTTCAAATGATTATTGAGATAAATGCATTATTATTTCGATTTTCAGTTGAAGTTCATCGAGCCAGAGCTGTATGCCAAATTTTAATGAAATCGAAGACATAGCCCATTTACTGTAACTTGACCTTAAACCAGAGTTTTTGACGGAAATACATGGAACTCGAAAGTTGTCTATTAATTTTTGCTGAAGAAGATAGGTAGATCATAGATGTCAAATTATACAATATACCAATCTCTAGATTACCCTGAGTCATGAAAAGTAGTGAATAAATTTTTAATACACTCCCAGACTATCAAAGATTTTCCTAACTGCGGAAATAGCTCATAGGTCCTAATGTTATTTTTTGACTATTTGCGGATCTACATATATGGTCCACAAATAGTCAAAATTAATAACGAAAGAACCTATGAGCTACAGTTCAGCAGCTAAAATCTACCTTCAACATTAAATTATCAAAAATGTCACAAAACATAATATTTCAGTTCAACCTGGGAGGTAATCCAATTAATTATGGCGTTTTGAAAGGCTATTCTATTTTACTTGTTTTGACCCCTTACTTAGTAAGAATCAACAAGGCATCATTTAGCAAAAAAAATAAAAAAGCCATTCAAGACATCATAATTATTTGGACTACATGGGAGACAGGACCTTACATGTAGAACTAATACAGTCTGACAGGGGTACTTCTTGTGGGCAGTGGTTTGATTCCGGCAGTGTGCAGTGAAGAAAATTCCAGTTGATGTTTTATCCACCAACAAAGATTCACTAGGTTTTTCTATCCTGGTCCAGTGTAAAACATCCACCAGTCATTATAAGGTTTTAAAAAGGTTTTTTTTTGAAGGGGAAATTTATACATATAAAAATGTGGTCTAATAGTTTTTAGTGTATTTGAAACTTGCATAGATGATTTATGTAAAAAGTGGAGAGTTTTCAATTCAAGGAAAACTGGAATGTTCACACTAGTGTTTTTAAACCAGGAATGATTACGCTAGTGATTTTGTACTAGATTAATGATTGCACTAGTCATGCTAGTTATTTTAGACCTGGATTAATTACACTTGTGCTTTAGAGCCATACATTGGTGAACAGAGATTAGTACTCATTTTGAACACACGATAACACAATAATGCTTATTAACAAATAAGAGTTAAACATTTTTTGTATGCAAATCCATAAAATCATATGCTTTAAAATTGTCACTTATCATGCATGCTAATTGTAATATTTATATTTATTGGAATGCCCAAGTTTTTCTGTGTATTTGCTTTTCGGTCTACTTGGATATTGAAATCATATCTTCTATGTCAATATTAAAAGATGCTTCTATAATTGAAAATTTATGTAAAAACAAATCTGCTCTTTGAATTTGCTTCATATCAACATGATCAAGCTCAATGTCCTGATCATTTATCATGTTGATACAGTATTTTGAGTTATACAAAAATCCTCCTCATCATCATCAATATTATTTACTAGATTGACTCAGTTTTAAAATATACACCTAATTAGATTATCATAAAATATTTTTGTATCTGCTTTTTGTAGGTAATGTTGATGATGGAGATACTGTGATGGACTACATGGAACAGGAGAGAAATCGTGGAATGACAATATCATCAGCAGCAATCACACTTCATTGGAAAAAACACAAAATAAACCTTATAGATACACCAGGTCTGGTTATATTTAAATAAACAATGTATATTCAATTGATCTTATGCATAAACAATAATTCCACTGCAACATTCCAAGCAAAAATGTATTTTGTGACATGTCACCATTTCACCTCAAATTGTTCTTTCCATTTATCTACAGTAATTGATGGAAATTGACTGAAGAGGTCACAGCATAAGAAGATTCAAACACATATATTGTAACTGTTGTTCTGACATGAACTGAACTGCATAACTTGTATAATGGTTTATAGCAGATATTTATATCAATTTGTAACATTAAAGTATAAAGATTTACCATACTAAATTAAAAGTTAAAATAAAATTGAGAATGGAAATGGGGAATGTGTAAAAGAGACAACAACCCGACCATAGAAAAAACAACAGCAGAAGGTCATCAACAGGTCTTCAATGTAGCGAGAAATTCCCGCACCAGGAGGCGTGCATTTATTGAAATATGTAAATTTAAAGAAGTTAGTGTTTTATATGAATCAAGATGAAAATGCATATATTATAGTTTTCCTCAGTATTCAGCTAATTAGTTCTCTTACAATATTAAAAGTGTGTCAAGAACAGTGGACTAAAATATTGTCTTGTTTTGCCTGCATATTTGATCTGCTAAATAAGAGGAAAGAGAATATTCTGAAATACAATTTGGGCAGCAGAAATTAAAAAAATAACCCAGATGTGTATAATTTCAGGTCACGTAGATTTTACAGTAGAAGTTGAAAGAAGCCTTAGAGTTTTGGATGGAGCTGTGACAATTATTGATGCTTCTGCTGGTAAGATAAATGTGAAAAGAGGACATGTGGAGTACAAATTAAACCTCAAAAATCTTATAATCTATGCTACTGAAGGAAGAGACAGATTTCATTGAGCCACAATGTATAAACACTTTAAGAAACACAAACACTCATTATTTACCAAGTCCTCTAAAAAAAACAAAGTCTGAAATATTTGTGATATGATGTATAGATGCAGTGTTTTGTATTTCCTAAATTTGTCTTTGAAACAATCTTTTTCCTGAGAAAAAAACCAATTTTTTAGAAAATACCCAAATTTGGATAACCCTTATTGATCTGTGTGTTATATATACTTTTGTGCACGCTTAACAATGTACTTCCCCACTGGCCACAACTCGGCCCAAAGCAAACTTCCATCACTCAAACACTTTCACTAAATATTACAACTTGAATAACTTTATTAAACTTGGATCACTTTAAACTTATAACAAACTTGGAGAAACATGTTTATAAATAAGATTGTTTTCTTCTTCTCTTAGTTAATCCTTTCTCGGAGCACCCAGTCAAATAGACAGAACTCACAACACTGGAAAAAAACTACTTAGTCCCACCACTGAAGAAATGGTTTAAATCGTCAGCGAGTTCTAGATTGTCTTCTTATTCTCTGAGTTATTTCCTCAATTCTTGGAGCACCTGTATCACACAGAGACAGAACTTGACTCACACCTTTCTAAAACATAAGAAATATTACAAACTAGCACCTATGAGAAAAGTTTAAATGGTCTGAAAGTTTTAGATTGTCTTCTTCTCTGAGTTATGTATTCTGTTCTAGGAGCACATGTGCAACATCAAGACAAGAGCTAGTAATTTGACATTCAAACTCATTGGAAGAAGAACTGACAAACTAGTAAAAATAATCAACATAATGCGTTAGTGCATAAAAACAAATCCAAGCTGTGTATCATCATAATCATTTCAATTAGTCTTCAAGCTGCCCTTGCGCATTTTTTTTTCTAGTTTAATTAATATAAGCAATCCTACCACATCTTTTTATTTTTATATCGATTAGTTTCCTCTTCTAATCAGCTTATTGGGATTGTTGGTTAACAGCTCCTAATTGTGTTCTGCAAAAGGTTCTAAGAGACATGAGTTCATAATGAAATCTATTATGAGTCAGTTTTTACCAAATTTATAGGGGGTTGGGGGACAAACTGTCATATAAGATTTAGATCCTATAATTGAAAAGTATGAAGGATAGAAAAATACCAATTATTTCTTTCTGTGTTTTTTTTGGACAGGAGTTGAAGCTCAAACTTTAACAGTATGGAGTCAAGCTAACAGGTACAAAGTACCTAGCATTGTCTTCTTGAATAAAATGGACAAACCAAAAGCTGATGTTGAGAAATGTTTAAAATCAATTCAAGACAAACTGAAAATAAAACCTCTACTTGTCAACTTTCCTATAGTTGATGGTAACAGAGTTACAGACATTATTGATATTATAAAAATGCAAAAAATTACATATGACTTTGAAAGGAGTTCTGAAGGTCAAATGTTCTGTATAGAAGATTTGGATTCTAAATCTGATCCAGAACTTTGGGAAATAGCATCAAAATTTAGAAACAATTTAATTGGAAGTTTATCAGATTACTGTGAAAATATAGCAGATCGTGTTATAACAGACAGTGCCATTACAGCCGAGGACATCGATTTAGCTTTGAGAAATGCCACCATCGGCAGACATATTGTTCCCGTACTATGTGGTTCATCACTAAAAAATGCTGGAGTGCAGCCATTGATAGATGCTGTTACTCATTATTTACCTAGTCCTCTAGAAAAAACAATGGATTTGGTTCAGTTCTATGAGACAGACTTATGTGCCTATGCATTTAAAATCATACATGATAAACACAGGGGACCACTAACATTTCTTAGATTGTATTCTGGTGTAATGAACTTAGGTGAGATCTATAATGTGAATAAGAATATTAGAGAGAAACCATCAAGGCTGATTCAAGTATACTCTAATGAATATCATGATGTCAACACAGCCACTGCTGGAAACATCATCTGTGTAGCAGGACTCAAGAAGGTATATTTATATTTAGGCCTAGAATATATTTGTTATATAAAAAAGAAGATGTGGTATGATGGCCAATGAGACAACTGTCCACAACATGCACAAGAGACCAAAATGACACAGACATTGAAAACTATAGGACACAGTAGGGCCTTCAACATTGAGCAAAGCCCACACCACATAGTCAGCTATAAAAGACCCTAATATGACAATGTAAAACAAGAAAACTAACGGCCTTATTTAAAAAAAAAATGTTAATTTAGGTACCAAATCCTATAAAAATTTTACACTAATAAACTACTTATAACCAGTAAGGACATTATTATTACGGGTATGGAGCAGAAGTGAAAACTGTAAAATATCCTAGCCACTCTATGACTTTTTAATCACCTAAATTATGACTTATCATAATCTGCCACAAATGTTGAAAAATTTCAGACCTTGTACTTAATTGAAATCTTACAATTTGCCAATATGTTAAAAAAATAAAAAGATTTGAAGTTATTGAAAGGGACCAATCATCACTAGGTTTTGTCATGTTTTTATAAAAAAACCAGTATATTTTTAGACCCAGACTGGTGACACTCTTACAGCAAGCAAGGCTACAGCAGAGATGGCAGCTAAAAACCTCCATCATCATCGTAAACTACAAGGATTGACAGAACATGATCCTGATGAGATTCCAGTCCTTGGTGGTATCAATATACACCCTCCAGTGTTCCTGTGTTCTGTTGAATCAGAATCTCCTTCAGTACAGAGAAAGTTAGATTTAGCTTTGGAATGTCTTAAGAGAGAGGACCCCAGTCTCATGGTAGAGTATCTCTATAGTTATTTTGTATACTATATATATCACTCAAATATACAGGTATTGCTAATTAAGAAGTGATTTGAGAGGTTCTTATTATTGGAGATATTGTGATGGGATAAGTATTAGCTAGTTAAAAACTATAATCACAATATTTGTATGCCATATTTACTGAAATTTTATCAATTAATCTTGCACTTTTTGTAAGTTGATCAACAGTTGCTATGGATAATTCCTTAATTTATCTGACTGATTTAAAAATGGAGACAACAGAGTTTGCATTGTAATATAATAAACCAAACAAAAGTTGTCACTTAAGGGGGCTCGCAGGTATAAATCAATTTTTTTTTCTAATATAAGATTTCGCTATATTTTTCTATAAATGAATGTTATCATATACTTAATAGATAATTGAAATAAAAAAATGGGGTCACCGTTCATTTAAGCTCACAAGCTGCCTTCGAAAGAAGCATACATTTTTGTTATTGTCCTTTTTTTCTGTTGAACTAATAGGAGAAAAAGAGGTAATACATTGTAATATCGAAATAAAAAAAGAACTAAATTACAGAAATCGCTTAAATTTTACAATTACTTAATTTATGTACAGCTTTTTTGAAAACAATAATAAAAAATATAGGTCACCGATGAGTTTAAAAGATATTTCAGTTTTAATGCCAAAAAAAGGCATTTTTGCAACAAAGGGAGATAATTGGGAGCGCTTTCAATGATATTAACATTTAAAAAGTCATCTGAGGCCAAACCTAATCGATTTTTTGGGTTTATTTTTGTACCATATCTTAAAGTAATAACTTATAGTGTGATAAATAAAATTTGTAATGATAAACAAATGTTTATTTTTTTGCTAAAATTTTTGTACCCGCGAGCCTCCTTAAAGCCACTAAAATCTTCATTTACATACTCTACAGACACATCAAAAAAATTAATTTGCAACCAATAAATTGCCAATTGGTAATTAAAAAATCTTCATATATTATTATCTCCCTTTTTTAAACTATCTAGTTAACTAAAAAAATTATCTTTTAGGTACAAGTAGATGAAGAAACAGGTCAGACCATATTAGGAGGCATGGGAGAGCTACACCTAGACATTATAAGACAGAGACTTTTAACAGAGTACAAGTTAGATGTGTATATGGGTCCATTACAAGTCGCTTACAGAGAAACTTGTGAAGGAGAATCATCGTGGGAAGAAACAATGGATACAGTGATCAATAATGTTAAACAACATGTGGTCTTGGGGATGTCTATTCATTTTAGTCTGCAGGAGAAGGAATTCAAACATGTCAAGCTTGTTCAGTCTCGTGAAAATACTCTTGAAAAATTACATAGAAACCAATTGAAGGCAATTGAAATAGGAATCAAATCTGCATTCAGTTCTGGTATAGTATATTATTTATGGAACAAATGATAAAAATCAATTTTAAAGTTATGATTGATATTTCTTTAGATTGTTAGGTGTATATTTTACTACACTGTTTCTACACCTTTATCTCTTTTAGAGCTTCTAACCCTATTTTTTTTTATCTTTGTGTTGTTGGATTTCTGTCACATTTAATACCAAATATTCTTTTTTTTTCATATATATTTATTTTAAAAATGGTTTTCTTACAATGTATTCTATCAATGAAAATTTGATATTTCAAATTTTGCACATTTTTGACATGAAAAATAATCATGACAATGAGTATGTGTCTAAACCTACATAGATACTAATTAATTTGAATTGTTATTGCAAGTAAGGCAGTGATTTAATATGAAAAAAGCTGGTTCTTTGATACAATAATACTTTGATATTTCATTTCAGGTCCAATTTTAAACTTTCCTGTGATAGATGTTGAAGTCAGTTTGTATAAAGCAGAGATAGGAAGATCTACCACAGAAGCCATGATCACAGCTTGTGCTTCACAATGTGTACACAAAGCATTGAAGGAGGCCAAAGCTGTTTTGTTAGAACCTATGATGAAAATGGAGGTATGAATTTGTAACCATTTTATTATTGAAATTCAGAAAATGAGTAAAATCAGTTTGCTCAGCAAATTAAAATTACATTGATAATTACCTCAAGCATTTTTTACTAGTAAATAGATTATGATTATCAAAATAGGAGCCCCATATTTTTTATTGCCCATGATTTTCTAGCCTTTATATTTAAGCATCCCATTATTCTCTATTCTTTTTTTTCTGCTTTTTATTTTGTAAACTCGAACCAGACCATCCATTATAAATGCATTAATCATGTTCATTTATTTGAATTTATATGATAAAAATATAATTGCAGTAAAATATATTGTTACTTCATGTATTACCAGAAATATGGCATGTAAAAAGTGCAAAAAATATTGAATTCCCTTTCTTCAAAAGATTGCTTTCAAAGTTAACCATTTTATTGTATCTGCATTGGTTTTTGGTTGCTTTACGTCCAGCGGCAAATATGTCATGCATATTCAGGACGTTTTCTATCTTCATATTGATCTTGAACAAATTAAAAAAAAAGGTGCTATAAAATAATTTTCTAATAACAATGATGGCAATAAAAGTACAATTTGAATACATTTATCATGCATTTAAGAAATAACTTCATTGTTTTCTTTTCAGGTAACTGTAGATGAGGACAATTTACATGCAGTGATGGCTGATTTAGGAAAAAGAAGAAGCCATATAGAGAATGTTGATAGTGAAGAAGATATCAAATTGGTACATGCTATCACACCTCTGTCAGAAACATTGGGTTTTTCTACTGTTTTAAGAAGCAATACCCATGGAATGGCAAACTTTACAATGGAGTTCTCACATTATGAAAAAATGTCAGAAATAGAACAACAAAAAGCAGTTGATAAAGCTCTTGGAATTTTTTAATAAATATTTTTTATTTAATGGAGTCTGTTTGAATGGCATTTTTTATGAAGGAGAGAAGTGTCCATTCTGTCACTTTTAATTTGATGATGATGATTGTTGATTTTAATGCAGCTTTCATTGCACTGTGCTAGATCTTAGTGGATTGTTTTTATAGTGGAGAATTTGAGAGAACCAGGACCTTCCACAGGAAAACTTGCTATCCTAGTCGATTAAGATTGGGTTCAAATGCACCTGGTTGTAGACGGGCCCGAACTAACAACCCCAGTGATGACAGGCTAGCAATCACTGTAGAAAATAGATGAACTACTCAGACAACATGGACACTATGCTAATAAGAAAGCTAGTCTTTATATCAATACATTATTTACATTATTCTTTTTTGCAAGGTTGTTTTTCATTAAATCTTCCAATTTTAGTGACTAGTAGTTTATAACTATTGACCTGTTCTTTTATAGCACCTATAGAAGAAACTCAATTGAAAAAAATAGTTTTCTTTGAGAAAATGAAAATGAGGTCTAGGAATCTTGGTCAATTGACCTACATTAAACATGAAATTCTCATAGTGAAACCAGATTCTGATATTGTTGACCTGTCATTAACTGATATGCCAATTATACATATCCAGAAAATCTTTCCTATAAATCACAGAAGCATAAAAATCTTATTGAGAAAGTATTTGAGTTTGAATTCTTCTTATTGAAAAAATATTCAATTTGAACCCATTACAACACATTGGGCGTCACATGTAAAGCAGGAACTCAGTCTTTAGTTTTTGTGTAATTTGTAAGTTTGTAAAGTGCTCAGTCCTTACATCCTTTTTATTTTTGACCATGGTATTGTCTGTTTTCATTGGACTTGTGATTTTTTAATGCCCCTTGATATCTTCTTTTTTTCTTTCTTTACAAACATTTTCAAAACTTCATGTAGGGGAGATAATCATACTTTAATCCATCATTTAGCTGGACATTTTTAATTAAGGCAGATCAGTAGAGGTCCTTAGAACATTGCAAAAGTTTCACATTCACTACCTCAAAAGGAGATTTGCATATTGGGTTTCAATTGTAGATCTCAAGAACATTTATTTTCAGTTCCTTCTTCAATCTTGTTAAACTGAGTCCCCACTGTAAGTAATACTTGTTGGCCATAAAACACAAAAGTAAAATTGAGAATGGAAACGGGGAATGTGTCGAAGAGACAACAACCTGACCAAAGAGCAGAAAACAGCCGAAGTCCACCAAAGGGTTTTCAACACAGTGTAAAAAAAAATAATCTGGAGGCAGTCTTCAGTTGGCCCCCTAAACAAAAGTGTTTACTAAATGGACACCTCACTAATCTCCGAAACACACAATTAAACCAAAATTTAAATGAAAATATAAAACTAAAACCAGAGGTTCCCAACTTTGGGGACACATGGGTAGACAGTTTTGGGAGATCCCATCCTTCCATATACTTCTAGCCAATGTACTATCACATGGACAGTATTTTACAAGGAAATCTTCTTTTTCCTCTGGTTTCAATTGATTAGTTCAGAAGAAGATGATCTTTCTGCAAGTTTACCAGAGTCTAATGTAACACTATATCTATGCTAGTATTTTATCACAAATTTCAACATAGCTTATAAGTTTAAATAAGCTTAAGGTTAAATTCTTTTCCCCCGAAAATCTATAACATTTAGACCTGAGAATTTGAGATACTTCTAGATCTACTAATGATATCATACAAAAATCACTTTACTTTTTGGTTTCATAAAATCTCCTCTTGTGATTTCAAAATTTACAGGGAACAACTGTCATACCCAGTTATGACAGAAAAGTAGCAATAAAGTGTATTATACCAGGGGTACTTCATGTCCAAAGCAATTCTACCTTCTAAAATCCAATGGAATAAAAATTTGAAATCAACAGATAACCTAAGGCAAGTGGTAGGAAACAGTTTTATCTACATTTTGAACATTTTCCATTTTATCTATTTTTAAGATCATGGATATGACATCATACTGTAAAATATAAGCTATGACATCCTGTATCAGTGCAACATTGAACAACATCACTTTATCAATGATTAGCATTAGACATCAATCATACAACCAAACAACTTTTCCAACTTTTTGTTGTTGACTTATAAAGCAGGCTTACCATCTACATGAAAATGCCTGTACCAAGTCAGGAATATGACAGTTGTTATCCATTGGTTTGATGTGTCTAAGCTTTTGATTTTGTCATTGGATTTATATAGACTCTCCTTTTTGAATTTTCCTCAGAGTTCAGTATTTTTGGTGATTTTACTTGATATTTTTGCTTATAAGGTTGGTATCATAAACACAAAATTATCATTATACAATATGAATTATTGTAAAGAAAAAGGCAATCTTCTCAATATTAATATAAACTTTTAATATTCTTTTATTATTCTATATAAATAGGTTCATGAATATGGCATGATACAATGGGGGAAAAAATTTGGGTACAAATTGGCATTATCATGATTAAAAACATAAAAAAAATAAATAAAGATCTACAATATCATCTGTACAATTATGTTGACTTTCCAAATGGTGGTCTTGTTTTCACATAATTAAGTCTATGATGTTCGCTGTTTTGTGTGAATTTAACACCATTTCCAAGCTTTATAGATTGGAAGAGATCAAAGCCATAAGATTCAATACGTTTAAGTTCACTGAAGTAAGTTCTGATTGTTCCCACCGGCAGACTCTTTGATATTCTGTGGAGATTGATGTCGATAATTAGCTGATGAAATCCCTGAAAAAAAGAAACATTTATAAAACAGTACAGTCATAAATCTTTTTGTGGTTTAGTTTCATGAACTGGATAAATCAACCCCATTTTTTGGTTTTTGCAATTACAGTGGTTTCTAGTGATTAGCTAAAATATTCAAAGTTCAGACATTGCCTTGCTTCAAGAAATTTATGTCAAAATTTTATGACAACATCTAGAGCTTTTGATTTTTTTCTGTATGCAGAATGAATATTGTCTTTCCTCCTGAATTCCCTAAAAGTAGCCCGACTATAATGATATTATTGCATTTTACTTTAAACTTATTAAAGTACTTCAGTATCTATAAACTAACAAACATTTTTACCAAAATTTAATGGACAACATTTTTTCCATAATTCTCTCTTGATTATTTCATAGTAAAGGCCTTAACTCTGGAATTACAAATGTGAAATACTTCTATTGAGAAGTCCAATTTTACCTCTGTTTAATGATCAAAGGTAATATTTTGAACAATTTATTTGTTTTATATTGTAAGGCTTACATCACCTTGTAAAACCTCAAATCATCCTGTATTCTACAAAATCAAGGAGGATAACTGGGGAATGACTTAACTGTAATATGACCAAGGGGAACTTCAAAACATTCTAAACTTCAATTAAGAATGACTAACTGCACTTTACTTAAGTTTCAACCCTATTCCTTTATTCCCCAATGTATAACTTACCTTTAGGACTCCAGAATTTAGCAATGGTGTAATGATGTCCCAAAACATGTCTGGCATGTTCAGATACAAAATGTTCTTGTTGTCGTACAATGTGTATTTGTCCAGTGCTTCTAACACTGTTGATCGTCCATGGGTAGACTGTTGTATGGTTCTGCAATGAAATGTGAAATGACAGATGTGAAAGGTAAAAGTCATTTCCTACACACTACTGTAAATTCAGAAATTAATTCGAGGTTTTTATTATTGCGAAAAATGCGACTGAGTTGTAAATGCAATAATTTAAATTCGCATATTGAAATATGAAAAATGAATTTAAGAGGATTATATACAAATATATCATGCTTACAAGGGGTATTTGCCAAAAATACCGGTTGAGAGGTACAAAGGAGTATGTTCGATAAGGTCCTAAAATGGCCCCCTTTTTTAGCGCAAATTTCAAATTCCGATTTATCGTCCAATATCAAAATAAATTATAGCTAATACATTGACTAGCTAGGATATAAACCATTTCGTTGAAAAATTTACGTTTCTGCGTTTCGTTATGACGTCACAAGTTGTACTCATGTTGATTTTTCACGAAAAAATCAATGAAAATGGGTAAATTTCCATAGATAATTGAACAGGAAACATAGAGCGCATACGTCGACAACAAAGATCTTTTAAAATAATGTTTGTGAAGACATTTCACATGTCTTATTTGAATCTTAAGCTTGTCGACGCCTGCGCTCTATGTTTCCTGGTCATTTATTTGGTTGAAATGT
Source organism: Mytilus trossulus (assembly GCF_036588685.1). Classification (NCBI taxonomy): domain Eukaryota; kingdom Metazoa; phylum Mollusca; class Bivalvia; order Mytilida; family Mytilidae; genus Mytilus; species Mytilus trossulus. The sequence continues at coordinate 38,194,143 of NC_086375.1, forward strand.
AGCTGATTTTGTCAAATTTCACCAAAATCCCTTATTTTGACCGTTTTTGGATGTAAAAATCAACGTGTTTAGAATTAAACTTTGACAAAAACAGTTCTGTTTAACTTTCTAACATGTCTTGAGGGCAACTTAAAACATTTATTGTCTTGTAACTATGAACTTTATAATTGGGGCCAAATAGGACCCTTACCGAACTTACTCCTTTCCAGAGCCGTTAGGCGAGGGAAATTTGGTTACCTCGAAACCAGTATTTTTGGCAAATACCCCTTGTTAGCATGATATAATTGTTTAATTCCACCAAATGTTCCACCTCAGAAAGTTTATTATAATCAGGTATCATATGAAATTTCGACTTGAATGTATACATTTTGTATACTCTGCAGCTGTGCTAAATGAGCAGTCAAATTGCATTGACCGTATAATCATTTCTTATCATTTTCTTAAGTACAGTCACTGACTGTATTTATATCTCCCTTCTTATGATAATAAGCTGCTTCTCGGCTGACTACTTCACTTCGGTCATCAGTTTCAGTGAAGTGTAACACAAGTGGATTCCAGTTTTATGTGACTGGTTGACAATTCGTTTCCTTTGAGTTTTATTTATGACGTCATTCTTGGAATTTTTACGTCATTCAGTCCAAATTCAATAATGATGCTTTTTATCCTAAATTTTTCATCTAAAACCATATATTTAGAATGACCATGAATTTGTCATATTAGAATAAAAATAATTCATTGAGTTATTTTTAGACATGGTATTCCCTGGCAGAGAAAAGAAAATCTCAATATATAGAAATTGGTGAAAAATACCATGTTTCTCATCCAATCAAAATACAGCATTATTACATAAGGTGGAATTATTCTCAAAATCGCAAAAATTTAAATCTCATTTAAGTCTAAAATGACAAAATCGCCATAATAAATGCACGCAATAAATTCTGAATTTACAGTACATTTAATAGTTTAAGAATTCTACATGTTCACCTCACTGCTTAACTAACAAATTTCTTATTCATGAATTGGTTTAACTTAATTTCTACTAACTGCTTGGTTTAAATACTTGTATAATAACTGCTAGGATTAAGAAATATTTTACTCCATTCTACATGAAGGTTTAAGTTATTTTCATTGCACCGTATATATACAGTATAACTTGTATTTTTCTACTCAATGCTTTCTATAATATTAATATGGCGTGATCATGTAATTTTGTTTAAGATGCACACGAAACCTTAATTGGTCAGTGACAAAAATATTCCTACATGTGCTGCATGTTATTTTTAATGACTATTTTTATTTAAAATGCCTACTACACTTTTTGCCAATTTCAGGGGTGCATGACCTTCACCTACCATCTTAATCATTAAATTTCAAAATAACAAGAAAATCTCCAACAAACTTGACTAATGTCTGGCATGAATATTATTTTATTATATAATATTACCCTTTATTATTGGTTGTATATTCATTAACATCTGCATCAATATGACCATCTAGCATCTTCAATCCAATAACATCACATCGAAGCTCAAAGGGCAAATATGATTCTGTAGTTAATTGCATTTTCTCCTCTCTGAAAAAAACAACGCAACAAAAATACATTTAAGATACATACTGTGTAACTGAAAAAGGCACGTGTGTTCTACAAGAAAAGTTACCTTCCAAACTTTTTCTTATTCATTATATACTGTCAGAACATTCAATGGTAAATTAAACACAAGATTTTTTTCTTAAAAAAAAATAAAAGAAGATGTCAGATAAAAGTCAATGAGAAAGCAACCCAACAACACAAAAATTCAACTACATCTAGAAAATTAACTTATGGTTTCAACATGCAAAGTTATTTTTTCCATGCTAAAAATGTTGTGAAGATAAATTTAACAGAAAATAAGATAGATCTGCCATCAACATGCAATAAAGAGCCCTCTGGGAATTCATTTTCAGTGATGTCCATGTTTGCTTTAGACTGTGGATGAGATGAGAATGAGGGTATATCCAGGTTATACATTTGCAGATTATGTGTATGCATTGGCGGATCCAGGGGGGGGCATATAATTGGACCCCTACCCCCTTTTACTCTGGGTTGGGAAACCCCTTTTTATAATTGCTGGATCTGTGCCTGGTATGTTTTGTTTTTTTTAGATCTGGTAAATATGAAAATGAAGCAATAGTTTCATCCTAAGTGTACAATTAATACCCACCCAAAGCTCGATCTCTTTTAATATATCCACTTACCCTATTAAGATTATTTTACAAGGATTTCTTAACATGTATCTGTCAGTGTTTGTACATAATGATATAGGAGTACCCCTCAAGACTGGTATATCTACACTATCATCACAATACCCTTCTGGTTTCTCTAAATAATCTTCTATTCTTGAAAGCTCAAATTCCATTGAACCTGAAACATATAACAAATAACACATAACAAATTGTAAAAAAATTACATAAATTTTTTTTTGATACACTACATGCGTACATATTAATACATTGCATCATACACAGTTATCAAGGGTCTGCACTATCATCAATAGTATGTGGGTACAATATCTTAGTTTGAACCATTATGTCTACATGTATACTTTATCAATTATTTGTAAGTATGTTCTATTGCATGTGTTGTTTGTGTGGATATTGTATGAACTTTTACGATTTAAAGCTATATATATGGTCCCTTTAACTAGGAATAAAGACCTCTGGGTGCAGAATTATCTTGCAAAATTTATGACCCATTGGTGGACTTCTGCTGTTTTCTGCTCTTTGGTCTGGTTGTTGTCTCTTTGACATATTCCCCATTTCTATTCTCAGTTTTATTTAATTTGATTACTTGCCAGCAAAAGATAACATTACAATAATAATCATCAGAAGCATGTGGCAAATCAGACTGTATACTGTAAAACAACTTAATTTCATGGATACTATATTTCGCATTTATCCCTAGCCAGTCCACTTTGTGGTGATTTAATTTTGCGATTTTCTAATTAACTTGATTTAGATTGATAAGGAAAGATACAAGTTATACATATTTGCGATGATTTAATTTCGCATTATTTTTCTACTCACGAAAGTCACGAAAATTAATCGCTTGCGAAATTAAGTTGGTTTACAGTAATTACCATCAATACAGGACTGAATGAGCCCCTGACCAAAGGATTAGTACATACCATCAATAGCTGGAGGGTACAATATCATGGTTTGGGGTCCAGGATCTCTGACCCAGGACATGTAGTATGTACATGACTCCATGAGTGTGATTTGTAAACATAATTGATCTGATGCTGATGTATGGTATAATCTGAACCTTGACTTGTGGAAAAGGTTATACAGACTTCTATACCAACTGTATAAATGATCATCATCTACTTTATCTAAAAAATAATATTTTATGTATGTAAACAGTAATGAGTCATAATAAACAATCTATTATCCAAAAAAATTATAGATGTCTATAGGATTTGAGTCATAATAAACAATCTATTATCCAAAATAATTACTGATGTCAATAGGATTTGAGCTTGGTTTATTTTTTCCATCAAATATGGTAAAACTAAATACAAATTGAAATTATTTTTTTCATATTTGTTTCCTTTCCTTTACGATAATTTTTCTTCTTTCAAAAATGATAAATACCACAAATAGAATAAAAAAGAAACTCAAGTAAAAATTACTGGACTTTGACTTGTTTAATATATAATTACATCAAATTTGAAAGTGTTTGTAACAATATCCAAGTAGAATTAATCACAAGTAGGCACATGTTGTTGTAATGATTTTTTCTGATGATCTATAACATGTTTTATCTTTCAAGGCTAAATAAAGTAGATATTGTTATAGACATTTACAATAAAGAAACGAGTAAGTGAAACAACTTGATGTATGTGCCATTCATGTTACATAATTTCTAGATAATTTTCAGTTTGAACAGTTTGCAATTTTTTTGAAAAATTATATCATATACATGTACATGTTATGAAAACTTTAACATGTTTAAACATTTTATATTGTTAGAAACCAAAAAAAATGAATATGTGTTTGAATGATTCATTACCTAACTTTTAAAAGTTAATTTCTTTTTCTTTGGAAGACAGATTTGAAGGTTTCCTGATTTCTTACTTCTTCATATCAATATTTTTTGGCATATATATAGTATACATTGTACACGTCATATTTGCCTAAATGTCAACCCTTACATATAAAAACAGCTTAGTAATATGCAATGACAAATAAATTCTGATAACTTCGGAGAATTATACCCTCATTCATCTTTGTACACTGTCATTTACAACATTAACAACAAATGTAAGTTTTTGGCAACCTTGACTGGCTATACAACCTTTGCAAGGTCTGTTTTACAATGCATGTATGTGTAAATTGTACCACTTTCATAAAATTTCAAGGGAGCTTTCCAATATGCAATAGAATCTGTCATTTTAAAGTGTCATTTTAAATTTTGAATATGTAATACAACATAAATCTGCTGAATTTTTTGAATCTCCAATAAAATGTTATTACAACTGTACAATATACTATAAATACATGTTATATATTATGTTAAAGACTAATTTCAGGATGATAATAGTGAGGACAAGTTAAATGCATATTCAGGACGAGAACATGCTAATATGTTATGAGTTATGAATACTAAATCTGAATATAAACATGCTAGCTCACAATGTAAGTCTTTGGGAAAACTTGTTACCCATCCCTGACTCCTTGTCGATTAGTCTTTGCTCTAATCCTAACTCTGGCATGCTTAGATGAGAACCTGCATGCTTAGATGAGAAGCTGTAAATACTAATTTTTAAGACTTTGGTTTGACTCATACTACTCAATGCAATCACTTTAACATAAGAGCACTGAGTTCTCATCTAAGGATGTCAGTAATTTCAAAGATAAGTCTCATATAAACTTACCAATATGTAATGAAATATGTGGCTGATCAACCTTTTTCAAGAGATCATCCTTTACAAGATAAAATAAAAGTCTCATGTAAACTTACCAAAATGTAATAAAATATGTAGCTGATCAACCTTTTTCAAGAGATCATCCTTTACTAGGTAAAATAAAATCTCATGTAAACTTACCAAAATGTAATGAAATATGTAGCTGATCAACCTTTTTCAAGAGATCATTCTTTACTAGGTAAAATAAAATCTCATGTAAACTTACCAAAATGTAATGAAATATGTAGCTGATCAACCTTTTTCAAGAGATCATTCTTTACTAGGTAAAATAAAATCTCATGTAAACTTACCAAAATGTAATAAAATATGTAGCTGATCAACCTTTTTCAAGAGATCATTCTTTACTAGGTAAAATAAAATCTCATGTAAACTTACCAAAATGTAATAAAATATGTAGCTGATCAACCTTTTCCAAGAGATTATTCTTTACTAGGTAAAATAAAATCTCATGTAAACTTACCAATATGTAATGAAATATGAAGCTGATCCACCTTTTTCAAGAGATCATCCTTTACAAGATAAAATAAAATCTCATGTGTATTGATCTCATCCATAACATTTTCTATTTTTAGAATATCGATGTGAGTATGATGTAAATTTAACATGATATCATTCAACGTCTGTGTTTCGTATGAATTTCTAGTAAAGTCTGACGGGTCGTTTGGCACCACAACTGTTTTAATAACATATGTATTATTCAAACTCCCATCATTGTATATTGGTCTGTGACACATGAGAAATACATTAAATGATAAATTTCTGACAAGCAGTCTTTCAAATTCTAAGTCTTCAGAAGGCCTGCAAAAGAAGATAATATAGATGTATTACCTGCATATGCAAAAATGATAAAATGAATGGAGAAATAGTTCAGCCTTCCATCTTATAAATATACCAGATACTGTAATATAAGTTCTGTTGATTATTTTGAAAAGTTATTTTTAAACATTTTATCTTATCTACGGTATTCTTCAAGGCTGTATATTTGTTTACTTTTTTTGTGCTGTTGAAAAACTTTCTCATGGAATTATATCATAACATATACTTCCTTTCATTCCTATTTATGTATCTTTACAATTTTCCTATTTCACTAAGTTTAGTCTTTCAAACCAACAAAAATTTCATTTCTTTTCACATGCATCATCAAGACCAAGAAGACAGTTTAATAACCTCCATTCTTTCAAACCTACGATATGAAGGTTATATAAAATGTCAATTAAAAAAACCATAACAAGTCTTCCAAGTATGATTAATTGTATATACAATGTATATGTAGAAAATTTTAACAAACATACCCAACAGAGTAAGCCTTTTTAGAATTTTTGGACTCTAGATTTATACCGCCATCTACTTCAGTACAAATAGGCCAGTTAGTATTGTTTGACATCATAACTGTATTATTGCACTGGTAATGATACAATGTTATAAACCTTAGTAGTCTCCGAGCCTCGCTCCTGGCATCTGCTAATACTTGTAATGGACTATACTCCTGGTTGAAATATACCACTTGTATTACATAGTAAATCAGAGCCCCGCTACAGAGTAGGTACAATATCGATTTTTTCTTCCGGTTCATCATAACTAATGCTGCCATGTAAGATTTAATTCTAGTAGGTTATCTATGTATTTTGTTCATCTTAGTGGTACATGTATGTCAATATCTACATGTAAATATTCTACTTTCAGTTCATTTTCTTGAACCGTTTTGCATTGATTTTCATTCACTTTTTCTGTACATTCATTTTGTAAAACCTGAAAAATACACAAAATATTGAAGATATTACTAAGATTACTGTATTAGTACTTTTGTTACAGGACTGGCTCGACATGTAACTATCTAAACAAACTCCCATTCAGCAAGTGACCAAAATGTTTTACTTCGTAAGTTGTAATTTATAAGGACAAATCTAATTGAGTTTTAATCCATATTGATGCAAGCAGATAGTTGGGGAATGTTTTAATCAGATTGGTCGAGTACAATGTAGGTAAAACAAGTTACACTGGTTGATTCTGTGTTAATTTTTGGCATAAAAATTGTCATTATATAATGGGTACCACAAATTCCTCGAGGATTACAAGAACAAATTAATATCCCAAGGACAAATTGATTTGTCCCAAAAACTTATATATTGTTATACTGCTTAAACTTGTATAAATATAAGGTTTGAGTTGTTTTAGTCGTTAACTTAATTTATAGCAAGTTAGCTTTAAGAAATCAATTGGTATTCAAATCTTTAAAGTTGTCTACCTTTTGAATAATTATGCGCCATATTGTTTTCAACAAGATATTTTCATATAACTTTCAAGACATGCTTATTGATTTCCTGAGTAGTTAAATTGCACTTTTATTGATTAAACAAGACTAAAATTTTAAAATTAAATCATGTATATAGTTTAATATTATTTTAAGGAGTATAACACCATGTTTTTGGGACAAATCAATTTGTCCTTTGGATATTTCTCGTAATCCTTGGGAAATCGTGGTACGGTTATATAATTTGTTCTTACTGTGAGGCAATAAAAAAGAATACAAATGTAACCTTTCAAAACGTCATAATTATTTGGACTATTATAGTTAAAGCTAGTCCAAATAATTATGACGTCTGGCAAGGCTATTTTAATTTTTTTCTAGGATGCCTTTCTATGACCGCGTCCCAGAAAAAAAAAAAAAAATAGCCCTGCCAGACGTCATAATTATTTGGACTAAGTTTATATATGTAAGCCAGAATATGTATTTCATACAAGAACTAGCTTCAAATTCAGACAATAACACCCAAACGGACCTTCACCACAGCTCAGGTGGATTTTGCTTTGTCCACCCATCCACAGTGGGAGTTGGCACCGGGTGGGCAAAATTTCAAGCTTGTCCATACACCTAATCGCTATTTATTCCATTCCAGATAAGTTTTAAAATTGCACAACTTTTCATCCAGTTGAAGCTATCTGGGACCCTGTTTAAACACTTTACCATGCATGATACTTTTTAATGAGACCTGTTTAAACTACCGTAAATACTTGAAACAAAATATTTTTTTACTTCAATTTTAATTTCGAAAAAGTGGATCATACTCTACATTTACTCTATCAAAGTTCTTGATAATCGCATTCTAAAGTTTTTCCTCCCTCAGCTCACTACTGATGACCTCTATTTTGGCCACCTGACCAAAACAGGAAGTTGTATAAATTACTGTTTATCTCCGGATAGGACTAAATAGCGATAAGGTGTATTCTGCCAACCCATAGGAGAGGGCATTCAATTTTGTTGTTTAATAAAAAGACTTGCAAGTGCAACCACTTGAAAAAAAACAGATAAGCATTGGTTATCAATATTTTTCAAAAAAAGTTGAGTAGGCACGGGTGGGCTGTCCACAGTGCCATTGGGCCGGTGGATAAAGCAAAATCCACACAGGCTGTTGTGTACCTTCGACGTAACAATAATACAGATATGTAGAGAGACATATGGAATGCCAGGGAAAGGGAGAAATGCATGAATTGATAAGGATAATATTGAAGTGATACTAGACACAGTCTCTGGTGCAACAGAACTTGGAACATGTTCCTGGCCAGATAGATATGGCACAAAATGTGCACCTGAATATAGGTATCTTGTTTTGTTACCCCCATTGAAGCAATGGTTACATTGGTTACATTGGTTACACACATGGACCTTTAGTAACTGATATGCAATGGTGGCTTTATCTGTTGCAAACTGTACATGAATGGCTGTCCATGGGGAATCCAGTTAAAAATTTGTAACCAGCCTGTGAAAGTCTGGTTACAATGGTTACATGCATGGGAAATCAGGTTACACTGGTTACATACATGCAGAATTGGGTTACAGTGCAACATGCATGGAGAAATCAGTAACAATGGTTACACACATGGGAAAGTTGGGTTAAAATGGTTACATGCATGGAGAATCAGGTAACAATGGTTACATGCATGGGAAAGACTGGTTACAATGGTTACATGCATGGGAAGTCACGTTATAATGGTTACATACATGGGAAAGTTGGGTTACAATGGTTACATGCATGGGGGAATCAGGTTACAATGGTTACATACATGGGAATTCAGGTTACAATGGTTACATGCATGGGGGAATCAGGTTACAATGGTTACATACATGGGGAATCTGGTTACAATGGTTACACGCATGGAGAATTAGGTTACAATGGTTACATGAATGGGGAATCTGGTTACAATGGTTACACGCATGGAGAATTGGGTTACAATGGTTACATACATGGGGAATCAGGTTACAATGGTTACATGCATTGGAAAATCAGGTTACAATGGTTACATACATGGGGGAATCAGGTTACAATGGTTACATACATGGGGAATCAGGTTACAATGGTTACATGCATGGGGAATCTGGTTACAATGGTTACATGCATGGGGAATCTGGTTACAATGGTTACACACATGGAGAATTAGGTTACAATGGTTACACGCATTGAGAATTAGGTTACAATGGTTACACGCATGGAGAATTAGGTTACAATGGTTACACGCATGGAGAATTAGGTTACAATGGTTACATGCATGGGAAAATCAGGTTACAATGGTTACATACATGGGAAAATCAGGTTACAATGGTTACATGCATGGAGAATCAGGTTACAATGGTTACACGCATGGAAAATCAGGTTACAATGGTTACATGCATGGAGAATTAGGTTACAATGGTTACATGCATGGGGAATCTGGTTACAATGGTTACATACATGGGGAATCAGGTTACAATGGTTACATGCATGGGGAATCTGGTTACAATGGTTACATGCATGGGGAATCTGGTTACAATGGTTACACGCATGGAGAATTAGTTAACAATGGTTACACGCATGGAGAATTAGGTTACAATGGTTACACGCATGGAGAATTAGGTTACAATGGTTACACGCATGGAGAATTAGGTTACAATGGTTACATACATGGGGAGTCTGGTTACAATGGTTACATACATGGGGAGTCTGGTTACAATGGTTACATGCATGGGGGAATCAGGTTACAATGGTTACATACATGGGGAATTAGGTTACAATGGTTACATACATGGGGATTCTGGTTACAATGGTTACACGCATGGAGAATTAGGTTACAATGGTTACATGAATGGGGAATCTGGTTACAATGGTTACACGCATGGAGAATTAGGTTACAATGGTTACACGCATGGAGAATTAGGTTACAATGGTTACACGCATGGAGAATTAGGTTACAATGGTTACATACATGGGGAGTCTGGTTACAATGGTTACATACATGGGAGAATCAGGTTACAATGGTTACATACATGGAGACTTAGGTTACAATGGTTACATACATGGAGAATCAGGTTACAATGGTTACACGCATGGAGAATTAGGTTACAATGGTTACATACATGGAGAATCAGGTTACAATGGTTACACGCATGGAGTATTAGGTTACAATGGTTACATACATGGGGAATCGGGTTACAATGGTTACATGCATGGGAAAATCAGGTTACAATGGTTACATACATGGGAAAATCAGTTTACAATGGTTACATGCATGGAGAATCAGGTTACAATGGTTACACGCATGGAAAATCAGGTTACAATGGTTACATGCATGGAGAATTAGGTTACAATGGTTACACGCATGGAGAATTAGGTTACAATGGTTACATACATGGGGAATCAGGTTACAATGGTTACATGCATGGGGAATCTGGTTACAATGGTTACATGCATGGGGAATCTGGTTACATGCATGGGGAATCTGGTTACAATGGTTACACGCATGGAGAATTAGGTTACAATGGTTACACGCATGGAGAATTAGGTTACAATGGTTACACGCATGGAGAATTAGGTTACAATGGTTACATACATGGAGAATTAGGTTACAATGGTTACATGCATGGGGAATCAGGTTACAATGGTTACATGCATGGGGAATCTGGTTACAATGGTTACACGCATGGAGAATTAGGTTACAATGGTTACACGCATGGAGAATTAGGTTACAATGGTTACACGCATGGAGAATTAGGTTACAATGGTTACACGCATGGAGAATTAGGTTACAATGGTTACACGCATGGAGAATTAGGTTACAATGGTTACACGCATGGAGAATTAGGTTACAATGGTTACATACATGGGGAATCAGGTTACAATGGTTACATGCATGGGAAATCTGGTTACAATGGTTACATGCATGGAGAATTTGGTTACAATGGTTATATACCTGAAACTTTGGTGAATTGTTTAAATCATATGTAAATTTAAGTAACATATTATATTCATTTCACTGTTTAGAAAATTGTTCATAAGCCTTGTCAAAAGAAAATCTATTAAATTTTAATAATATTTCTTTTAAAAATGCAAACTTTTTTTTAAATAAGTTTTATGTCCGGTCTTTTATGACGTCGTCTGTGTTGCCCAAAGACACATTTGGTTTTAAAGACAAAAAGGTTTAATGAATGCATCTCTATAAAATTTTACTAGAATGTTCAATACCACAAAGAGAAAGTTTGGATTGATTTTGGGGTTTGTGGTACCAAAGGTTAAGAAATAAGAGACCAAAAAGGGGACCAAAAACAAGCATTTATATTGTAGTTTCAAGGAACCACAACTTGTGTGTTAGTGTATGGATCTCTCTGAAATTGTAACACAAGGTTCTATATCACAATTGGAAGACTGGGTATGAGTTTGTCTCAACATACTATGAATGGACTTTTCAAGGTCATAACTTAAAAGTCTGTTGTTGTCCCGACACATTTATACTTTATGATAAATCTGTTTGAAAATGTCTGGATATGCATGTACAAGTATCTAAACTGACTTGGTGTCTTCTGTGAGTAAAATAAATTATTTTTTTTCTGCAACAGACCTCAGAGACTACTATAACACAGTAGTTTCAGGACCAACTTAGTCAAGGTCATTAAACTCCACTAGAAGCAGGACTTTGTTTGTTAATGTTCACGTCAAGATCAATTACTTTAATATAACATTCAGCCTGGGATTATTCTTTTAAATAATTGTTTTATCTGAATTCACGAATTTTAAGTAATTATGATGGTGTTTTTTTTTTGTAAACGGACAAAGTCACATGACAAAAATTCACAGGACATGCAGTCACTAATTTGGTAGGACAAAAAGTCACAAATAATTTATTGACAATTGTTTAAATATAAAAGACAAATATCTTGAAATATTTACTTTTTAATACATATATTCATATTAAAGTTTAGGAAATGTGTCAATATACTTGAAAAGTCAAGACTTATTTAATTTCAATCATGCTAAAGATATATTTATTGGCACCATGAAGCCATTTAATTTATTATTTAGTGACAAACTACTTTAACATTTTGTTTTTTTTAACAATTATTTGATCATCTGTTATATTTTTTTGATAAATTTGTTTACAAAGTTGGTTAATATATAATAGTTCAAGAAAAATACAAAAATATTTTTGTAGAAATAATCAGTTATTATTCAAAGAAAATAATCAGAAAAAATGATTTGTGACTTTTAGTCTGTGACATTTTGTCCTGTGACTTGCTGTCCTCATTAGTGGCAAGGTTTCGGTGCAAAATATAGTTGACATTCATTTTGTGTCCGGACACACGGACACAAAACTATTAATATGTACAATAAGTTTGGAGATTTCCGATAGCATTAGAAATTTTCAATTGGGCGCTTCACAGGAACTATCTCGACTTACTTAATTTGAATTAGATATCGGGTTTTGATAATCCTAAAGTTATGCCGTTCTAAATTATGATTTTGCGCAAGCGTATAATGCAATACATCACAACATTCAAGATGTCCGATACATACTTCTCCATATCTAGCTGTCCTACATTTTTTTCTCTGTGTGTTGACAATGACAATCCAAAAAAATAAAATAATATGCTGGTTGTTAATCTTGAACAGTAAAATAAAATACAAACAACATCTTCTACTCTTTATTTTAGTTTAACTTTATTATATTATGCTATTCCATTTTTAAAACTTGCCTCAAATTTAATGAATCAATAAACATCTTCCCCAATGCAATATTAATTTTATCATGTGTTTACAACTCACAATCCAAACTCTGTTTATTACATATAATTTAAACTCTGGGTATAACTTACAATCTTAATCCTGTTAATTACTTTTAATTCAAACTCAGATTAATACCTAATTTATAAATGTTAACATCTTGCGTATTGTCTATTCTAGAGACATATTACATATGCATTATATGTCTCTGTTATTTCATATTTCATATTTGCATAGCATATATCTATATAATTATTTGTTTCAATTGGAAAGTTGTAAATTTCTTCAACATGTTTAAAGGTAAAGAAAGAAGACATGTTTGAAAAATATATATATAAATATAATATCAGAATTCTTGAATTAAAAATAAAAGTGTGTCCTTGTATTCATGTATATATATTGACAAATAACTTAGTATTTAAATAAACCCTAAAAAAAAAAAAGGTTAGACCTAAAATGTCAAACCCTGCCCTTTATATATTGAAAATTTAACATACATGTAAAATGTGTAACTAGCAAAATGTCGGAATTAGAATCTGTCAACTTAAGACATTATAATGAAATTTAAAATTTGTATATATCAGAACTATAAATATGATACACACAAGTCATGTAAAATTCAACAAGAATAAACAGATTGTTGAAGAAGTGGTTGATAAGATAATCTATGTCTTTGTCTCTCTGTCATAGAACTTTATTTTTATGTCTTTATTATTATTTATTAATTTTTGGGCTTGATTTTCTAAAATAAACGAATAAAAATATAGTTTACATAAAGTTCCCACCAAATGAAAATGAAAATTTAATTGTTTTAATATCATGGAACAGAGATTATAATGTATTATAATTATGTCTGGTTAAAATAATGAAAGTAAATAAGACTGCATTGAATCATTTCATAGCATTATGAATGCGATCTCCTTTAAGAATGTAGGAAAGAAGAAAGTCACAGGAATATTTTTTGAACTTTGTTAGAATAAACCTTTAACTATACAAATCCTTGAATAAACTGGGACTTAAACATGATGGGACTTGAAAATCTTTTGGTGGTATTTGGTGCTTACAAAACAGCAAAGTACTTGTCTTTGGTGCACCGGAAACAAAAGTTTTGAAACTTATGACCACAAATCAGTGTTTTAGAAGCACAGTGTGCATATATATGACATATTTGAAAACATATTGAAAGATCTGAGTGTCCAAATAAAAATAAGGCAGATCAAGGAGGGCCCGCCCTTCCCTTTTGTGAGAGAAAAAAATGGTTGATTATATAGGGAATCACTGTAGGTCAGTCAGGGGCCCCCCTTTTTGAAAAATTCTGAATCCCCCGCTGGTGTCATAGTTCAAATTGGCTCACTTGGTAAAGTTGAAGATGAGCTTCATTTTTAGTTACAATGTACTCTTTATAATATTCATAGGGAAGATGTTTGTCAATACATTTCTCACAATTGTTATAATTTAAAAAATTTAAATAAATCTTATAAATTTTTATGGCTCAGCCTCTAGATGCATGATCTTGACCCAAGAAAAATTTATTTCTGTTATATTTGTGACTGTTTTGAATTAATAAGGAGATCAGGCATGAATATTGACACTAAGTCAAGAAAATGATTTGAGAATGCATGCATATAATCAGAGACATATAATACATAATGTATTATATGTCTTTGATATAATGTAATTTTATTCTTTTATTCACAATATATATGTGGTTTTTGGCTCTGATTCTTACCAATGCTGATAAAATTACTAAATATATATTTACAAGTGACTATTATTGTTGTAAATCAATTGTATCTGATTTTATGCCACTAATTGGCCATGCAATATTATACAATTACTGTCTTTTGATGAGGTAAATGTGTGGTTTTATTGACTTTTGAAAAACTGATATTCACTGAGGCCACATGATGTGTAAATACTTTTTTGTAATACAATATGATTTTATTATATTATTATTTGAATATATTAACCTAAATATATCACATGAAAAAAATGAAAAAGCCGACAGAAATATTCTCAACTACAACTTCTTTAAATCTTTTTTTTTCTTACATTGCTTAATGTCTTAATATATTTAAATAAATTTTGAAAAGTGCACCACAAGAAACAAGCGAAAGTGTTTCAGCTCCATTGCAGTCTATTCAAACTCATGTCCATCGTCGCCTGTTATCACATTAAAGCACACTTGCAAGTAAAAAAAAATTGTATAGAGATACGGGTACAAAACACATTAAAGCTAATGTGTGCTAACCAATGTCTAAATAATGTTGAATATTTCGTTTATTTATGATTATTTTTCTATAAAATTTGTAATTTATGCATTAAATATTAATTTTTACCATAATATGAAAAAAAATACATGTAACAGCACCCCATTTAGTCCTTAGTGCACTTAGGATGCGTCTGAACACTGCTAAGGAGTCCTTAGTCCTTGGTGCACTAAGGACTCCTAAGCAGTGTTTAGACACATCCATCATGCTAGTAGTCAGAGTCTCAGTTATATGACAATAAAAAATATTATAAAATTTTGCTGTAATAATTAATAAATCAATTATGAAAATATGCCATGTATGTGTAATAAATATATGTTGAATATATTTATTCAATAGAGAAATAATGAATTGCCTAAATTTTATTAAAAATAAGTCCTAAAAATATTATCTCAAACATTTGTTAAACAACATTGAATGCAGATCAGTCTCTCTAAGCATGCTAAATATAAACAATTTTGATTTTGGAAAATTAATTTTAGAAACACCTTTTCAATAGAAAAAGACAGGCATTGTGAAAGTTTGTATTATCATATGAAGATGACATTCATTTAATCTTCAGTTGTCAAAAAGTACATGTAAAAAATAACATTTATATGAATTGATAGAATTATAGATTAAACACTCTGTTTCAAATGTCACTGGTTCAACTGATTTTTTTATTTCAATTTTTTTGTAATTTTTTTTTGGATCATAATCACAGTAATTAAATTTGACAAACACATATATTTTACCTGAGACACTTTACCTGTATCAAAGTTATGTAATTTTAACACTTCAATGCAGACATGAATTCCCTTTATCCTTGAATACCTTGTGTATTAATTAGCAACAGGGGGTAAAATGATGGACACATAGAGCCATCCTGGTGGACATAGTTTTATGGCCACCAATAAAAAGATAGTCACAAGTAGTGTAACCATTGTAATCTGACTTCCCATGTATGTAACAGATTGTAACCATTGTATCCTGATTTTACATGTATGTAACCATTGTAACCTAATTCCCCATGTATGTAACCATTATAACCTAATTCTCCATGTATGTAACCATTGTAACCTAATTCTCCATGTATGTAACCATTGTAACCTAATTCTCCATGTATGTAACCATTGTAACCTGACTTTCCCATGCATGTAACCGGTACGTCTAAACACTGCTAAGGACTCCTTAGTGCACTAAGGACTATACAATGCCACTAAGGACTAGAAGAACTACTGTTATACGTGTTATTTTTGCATATTCTGTTAAAGATTGATATTTAATGCATTAATTTCAAATTTTATTGAAAAATAATCATAAATAAAAAAGATATTCAACATTTTCTAGGCACGTGCCCATTTTTCTTTGATATACCGAAAATCAATGAACCGATTGACACGTGCCAAATAAAATAACAACTGATTAAACAATCATATATTCTTTAATTTAAGAAATTGACAATTGTATCGAAAAGATTAATACTTGATTATCATAATACAATGTGTTGTTCTTATTTAATAGTTAAAATGATTAAAAGGACAAATAATTTTGCTTTTGTTTCATTTATTTCCCCACATAGTTATTTGCCATAGGTTTTAATGTTGATGCGCGCCAACTAATAAGTAAGAGTGTGGTCAGCTTGGTAAAATGTTTATGTAAGACTCATGAAGACAAAATGAATATATATATTTATAACTTTTTTGTTTTTATTTTAATTCCGACAAAGATGCGTTACGAGTGGCTTCACTAAAACATGAGTAAATTCCGAAAAAAAACACCTAAAAATCATGATTTTTATTTGTCCACTTTCTATTACTGCTTTTTACGTACTAGTACGAAGTACGAAAAACGATTGAATTGATAAAAATCATGTGGCGTCCTTGTGATTTATCAAAACCACTAGTTTTCCACCAGTTTGATATCAGTTTACAAAGGCGGTACTTATTAATTTGAAATTGTTTGACATTTGTTTCTTTTTTTCTTCTAAAAGTAAAAGAAGTTTAAAATAATCATTTAACGAATTTTAGTCAGATTAGGTTTTATTTCTAATATATGAAAGAGAAATGTTTTTCAAAATGTTCCACAGTGTTTAGTACATTATTTACGAATAATTTCCTGCATTTGTTAATTTAAAGTTAAAGATATAATGTTGAGAGTGCTTTGTAAATTAAAAAACCTTCGATACACTTGAGAAAAAATACTTCTTCATTCTGAAAAAAACCACATTAATAGTATTTCAACAACAATTCATTTTTTTACCAATCTTGTCCATTAAACACAACAAATACCATGATTCCCGTGTAATCAGTTATGTAATATGACACGTGTCGAACGGTTCATTGATTTTCGGCACATCAAAGAAATACGGGCACGTGTCTAAATAATGTTGAATATCTTATTCATCTATGATTATTTTTCTACAAAAATTGAAATTATTGCATTAAATATCATTCTCTACCATAATATGAAAAGAAATTGCATGTAACAGCACCCCATCTAGTCCTTAGTGGCATGTTATAAGTCCTTAGTGCACTAAGGACTCCTTAGCAGTGTTTAGACGCACCCGCATGTAACCATTGTAACATGATTCCCCATGCATGTAACCAATGTAACCTGACTTTCTCATGCATGTAACCATTGTAACCTGATTCTCCATGCATGTAACCATTGTAACCTGATTCTCCATGCATGTAACCATTGTAACCTGATTCTCCATGTATGTAACCATTGTAACCTAATTCTCCATGTATGTAACCATTGTAACCTGATTCTCCATGCATGTAACCATTGTAACCTAATTCTCCATGCATGTAACCATTGTAACCTGATTCCCCATGTATGTAACCATTGTAACCCGACTTCCCATGCATGTAACCATTGTAAACTGATTCCCCATGTATGTAACCATTGTAACCCGACTTCCCATGCATGTAACCATTGTAACCTGATTCCCCATGTATGTAACCATTGTAACCCGACTTCCCATGTATGTAACCATTGTAACCAGATACCCCATGCATGTAACCATTGTAACCAAACTTTCCCATGCATGAAATCATTGTAACCAGATTCTCATTACATGTTACCAGATTCTCATTACATGTTACCAGATTCCCCATTTTGTAACCTGATTTCCCATGAATGTAACCATTTTGTAACCAGATTCCCCATGCATGTAACCATTGTAACCAGATACCCCATATATATGTAACCATTGTAACCAGATTCCCCATGCATGTAACCATTGTAACCAAATTTCCCCTGATTCTCCATGAATGTAACCAACCTGATTCGTCATGCAAGGGTTGCCCGGGTTGCCATGGTAACAGAAATTGCATGTGTGTAACCAGTGTAACCAATGTAACCATTAGGTGAAGGAAAGTTACAAATAAACTGGAGAAGTTGTGAATAATCAATGATAGTGTGTATGGGTGTAACCAATGTAACCAATGTAACCATTATGTGAATGGGGGTTACAAAACAAGATACCTATATTCAGGTGCACATTTTGTGCCTTATATGTGGCCAGAACAATAACATTTTGTTTATCATATGTGCCATAATTCAATGACAGCAAGGCCGTTCAGGAAAAGGCTTATATTGCAATTCAAATATTTTCATAAATATAGAATCAATGTTACTGAGATGTTACCATAGAATTGTGTCAATGAAGTTAAAATCGCAATATAATATTGCTAACATCAAAATGTGAGATGCAACCTGTCAAATTTGATTTTCTAAATCTCGGAATGTATGACGGTGTGGCCTACTTTCCGGGAAAAAAATACGGGTTCCTTGTTAGTGACTTTGAGAAAAGGAACAGGAGACAAGCATCCGACCGTCACATCCATCAGCTGATTCCTAGTCATCCATCCTTCCTTCGGTGTATAAGCTGGTAAGTGCAATACAACAGTGTAAGGTAAGGAAATAAAGATAACTTGTGAACAATATTTTACACAGGAGTCAATGAATGACTAAATTATAGTTTTTATACACTATATAATTTGTCTAGCTACATGTATGTCATGTATATGATATATAATACAAAGTCCCTTAGTTACTTAGCATTATTATTTATTATATTCGATAGGTTGGTGTGTCACTGTGTGATATTATCTGGAAAAGGAGTTTCAGCCAAACCTTTGTCTGCAAAAATTTCTTAATGGCTATGCAGATGAATCAGAGACATATAATATGTCTCTGGTTGAATAAAGGATATATTTTATATTTGATAGAATAAAAAACTATAATGCTGATCTGCAGAATATGATTAGATAAATAAACAATTCACCATTTCAGAATCTAATGCAATCTGGGTAATATTTTCAAAAGCGTACACCAAAACGTTGTGATTTGTGTAAAACGTTCTAACCATTGGAAATTGGACCAATGATGTAAGGTTATTTTCATTTTGGTGTACGAACAATGAGATTTATTATTAAAACATGGCACAAAACAATATATAGAATACATTTTTGAAAGGAAAGGAGAAAGTTTTAATTACATGTCATGATCAATGATTAAAAAACAGGAAACCTCTTATTTCATTGTTCAAAAATTAATTTTAAAGAAAATAATGCTTATCCATATACATTGTAGCAGAGTTCAACAGAGCTTAATAATTCAGCCTTATTTCGACATCTCCTTGATATTGAGGGTTTTCAGATCCAATGTATGTGAGCAGATATCAAAATCTGGTTTAACATTTTAACCTAGTCCATGCACTGTCCTTAGGTTAGAATGACCACATGACCATGTGTACTTTTAGTCTGACACAGACTTTAGTTTGAACCTATCTTGTGCTTATGCAGTCTCATTTCAAAGTACTGTGTGCTTTTCTAACTAAGAGTTTGGTGATTCAATTGAACTGAAAGGCATACAATGTATATACATTCACAATTCGGTTGTTTATTAAAAACAGGTTAAGATAATTCCTGTTCTAGATATGGACATGTCTTATCAGTATAGATCAACAAAGATCTACAATTAACTGGTAGGTACCAGCATTGTCACGATAATCTATCACAACATCTATTTATTATTAAGCTACAGTAAAACATTGATTACCAAATGCTTTTTTTTTTTAAAAGTATGGATTTTAAATGTATATATTTTCTTTGAAATAGGAATCGAATTTAAAAATTCTTTTTAGCAAAGTTTTTGAGTTTTGGTTTGTTTCATATTTCAGTTTTACACACCAACTTGGATTTCAAAGGGTTTAATAGAAGAGCCTGAGGATTTGATAGATTTTACTGTAGATTATAAGAAGGCCAGAAAATTATAAATATTTTCATTTCCAAAGTGGACTGAAACAGGAGTGGACACTGGTTTTCACATTTTCGTCAATTGTAAGTTATTCAATTCTTTGCTTCAGTTATTTATTTAACAGGAAAATTTAATGTTATAACTAAATGATTTTTATACGACCGCAAATTTGGAAAAAAATTTCGTCGTATATTGCTATAACGTTGGCGTCGTCGTCCGCGTCGTCGTCCGAATACTTTTAGTTTTCGCACTCTAACTTTAGTAAAAGTGAATAGAAATCTATGAAATTTTAACACATGGTTTATGACCATAAAAGGAAGGTTGGTATTGATTTTGGGAGTTTAGGTCCCAACAGTTTAGGAATTAGGGGCCAAAAAAGGGCCCAAATAAGCATTTTCTTGGTTTTCGCACCATAACATTAGTATAAGTAAATAAAAATCTATGAAATTTAAACACAAGGTTAATGACCATAAAAGGAAAGTTGGTATTGATTTTGGGAGTTTTGGTCCCAACAGTTTAGGAATAAGGGGCCCAAAGGGTCCAAAATTAAACTTTGTTTGATTTCATCAAAATTGAATAATTGGGGTTCTTTGATATGCCGAATCTAACTGTGTATGTAGATTCTTTACTTTTGGTCCCGTTTTCAAATTGATCTACATGAATGTCCAAAGGGTCCAAAATTAAACTAAGTTTGATTTTAACAAAAATTGAATCCTTGGGGTTCTTTGATATGCTGAATCTAAAAATGAACTTAGATTTTTTATTATTGGCCCTGTTTTCAAGTTGGCTCAAATCGGGGTCCAAAATTAAACTTTTTTGATTTCATCAAAAATTGAATAAATGGGGTTCTTTGATATGCCAAATCTAACTGTGTATGTAGATTCTTCATTTTTGGTCCCGTTTTCAAATTGGCCTACATTAAGGTCCAAAGAGTCCAAAATTAAACTAAGTTTGATTTTAACAAAAATTAAATTCTTGGGCCTCTTTGATATGCTGAATCTAAACATGTACTTAGTTGGTCCAAATCAGGATCTAAAATTATTATTTTAAGTATTGTGCAATGGTAAGAAATATCTAATTTCACATAGCAAATTTTTTTTCAATTAGAGTTATCTTTCTTTGTCCAAAATAGTAAGCAAGAAATATCTTATTGCAAGAATTTTTTTTAATTGGAGTTATCTTTCTTTGTCCAGAATCAACTTAAATCTTTGTTATATACAATATACAATGTATATTCACTTTTTACTACCAACTGATAAATTTAAATAATCTTTACCATTCAGTGATAACAAGCAGTTTTTTTACATTTTATTTACAGTTTATTTTATGATGTATTTAAATGAGTAGTTATTGTTGCAAACTCCATTAGAATATTTTAGTTGAGATTCGTTTTGGAATAAGGGAAAGGGGGATGTGATTAAAAAATTGGGTTCAATTTTTCTCATTTGAAATTTCATAAATAAAAAGAAAATTTCTTCAAACATTATTTTGAGAGGATTAATATTGAACAGCATAGTGAATTGCTCTAAGAGAAAACAAAAAATTTAAGTTCATTAGAACACATTCATTCTGTGTCAGAAACCTATGCTGTGTCAACTATTTAATCACAATCCAAATTTAGAGCTGAATCCAGCTTGAATGTTGTGTCCATACTTGCCCCAACCGTTCAGGGTTCAACCTCTGCATTCGTATAAAGCTACGCCCTGTGAAGCATCTGGTTGGAACTTGTTTATTAGTTGTCTTTTAATATGTTTAATTCTTACTAATTCTATGAGATGATTAAACATTGATTACAGATCTTGATGGTCAGAGTTAAAATTATTCACACCTATTCTATACTTCAAGATTTCAAGATTCTTTATTTCTCAAACACCATAAAGTTACAATGGTACATGTACAAAGAAGTTCATCAAAAGTTATATAACATAACACAAAACACACATGACAAGATGAGATGAAAATATTAAATAAAATAAAATAAACAGTATAGTAGAGAAGAGTGGTGATTAACAAGGAAGACTCACTTGAAAAGTTATAACCCTGATAAATTTGCACAGCTTTTTCAACTTATTTTAATTTTTAACTGAAATAGTTTTTCAAATTTTAGTATGTTACATCTGTGCAAGAAAAAAGTATCCAAATATTGTGCTCGAAAATTTGCCAAAGAAATACACTGCAAAGTGTAATGAAATTCATCAACAATTTCGTTACAATGACATAAGTTACAATATCTAAGGTTTCGCATAAATACTTCAGATGATTAAGATTTAAAAGACAGGCAGATAGAAGATCTTAAACACTGGACACCATTAATGTTTCTATGTGTGTTTATTAAGACATTAAGACCTGCTATAAACATGATAAAAGGAATAGTCATAAGTTGAAAACTAAGAGACAATATGTCATGTCAAAACACAAAAATGGAGCTAATTACAAACAACAGTTTACACAAGACTGAGCAACAAGAACCCTACCAATAACGGTAACCAGAGGTGGTCTTAGGTGCTCTAAAAGATTTCAAGCAGATTCTGCTCCACATTAATCTCTTAATCTTTATTTGCCAAAGTCATAACAACTATAGGCATACAACATATAAACTATACACATAGATAGCAGAAGGTGGTGTGACACATATTACAGCATATAAGATCTTAATTTTTGTGCACAAAATATATATTTACCCAGATTACATAATTCCCTAAGATTTTTAGAACTCATTAATTGTATATATTTATACACATGTGGCACCCAGATTTTGTTTTTGGTCTATAATCAATGTATAGATATCTATGATATAGGGAATGTTTTGCATATTTAACTAATATTCCATGACATACTTCTGTATGATAAATGTTTAACATCAGTCTATAAGAAAAGCCTGAACTACGTCATGTACTTTGTTTTCGCTTATTAGAAGTTTTATAGTCATTTTTAACAAAGCTTGAAATAGTATTTTATTTAGTATACATGTACTATAAAATATTTTTTACTATGTTTACTGTAGGTTGACTTGATGTTTCCAGCCATGAAGACACTTTTCCTCTTTGCTCTATGCTTTACACTCAGGTACACCCATTTACACTGTAACAAAATATCTAGTGATCTATGTTATTTAAGTAATTGGTTTATTATAAATCATATTCATAACAATGGAAAGGAGAATCGTAATTTGTTTTAATATTCCTTCATTTCATATTTCATTGAGTAAGTAAGGTTTGTACTTTAAAAAGTTTCTGTAAATTTTGAAATGTTTTGCTTACATTCTAATAATGATTTATGAAATATAAACTTAAATGTATGCATAATTAAGTATGGAGATTACTATGAAACCTGTCCTGTTGCAATTTTCCTGAAAACAAAAACAGCACAAACATTTCTGAAATTACAATTATAATAGTGCTATAAAATTGAAGGACATATCTACAGATGTATAATAGCCTCATTGTGAAATATAAAAATAAGGAGATGTGATATAATTCCAAAGAGGCAACTCTCCACCATAGACCAGATGGCGTAGAAATTAACAACTATAGGTCCCCAAACTGCCTTCAACAATCATGAATGAGTAAAACCTATATCACATAGTCAGCTATAAAAGACCCTGAAATGACAAATGTAAAAGATCACATCTTTAATTCCATTAGTAGGATAAGGCAGAAAGCTTGCAATGTAATCATAGAATATCTTTAAACATTGTTTTCTATCTACTTTGAAGTCAGTCGGCAGATTGGGACATTTTTACATTTACTCAAGAATGGCCTACCACTGTGTGTGTTCAGGGAGAGCAAGAGGTATGAACAAACTATGCATTAACAAACAGTGTACTCAAGGAAAGAAACTAATCCTTTGACCGTTAATTTTTTTCTTATCTAACATAAATGAAGGCAACCATACATGTAGTATACTGCTGTCATAAATCTATAAAATTGTCCATATTTTGAGTTAGAGCTAAAAGAGATTTCTATAACTTTGATATAGTTTCTCCTAAAAGTATTCAATCAAACTGTGAAAATGTTAGTGAGAAAGTGCAAGTGTTTTTTTTTTTATTTGCTTTTTTTGGTAGAGATCTTAAGAAATGCACTACATATTTAGAATTTAAAAATGGCATTATTTAGAAAAGAATCTGTTAAAAAAATCATCTTACCATTATTATAAATGTACAATTAAGGAATAACAGTACTGTAGTTGAAGAGTTGCCACGTCAATTGTAGATTTGACGGTCGCAAATGCAGTTTTACTGGCGACGCGTAGCGGAGACAGTAAAACGGAGATTTGCGACCGTCAAATCAAAATTGACGGTGGCAACTCTTCAACTACAGTACTGTTATTCCGATTCTAATGCATTACAAAAAGAAATAATACGATAAAACTTTGAAAAATGTCTAAATTTGACAAATAAAAAAAAATCCGCGTAACGTCATGAACGATTTTGGCGCAAAGCCGTCATTGGTAAACGTGACGTCATACAAATGAAAACTTACAAACTGGATGATATTACATTACCTGTACGCTTCAAATTCGGATAAAATTACATTAAAACGGCGAATTTCGAGGTAGGTGTTGTTTTATTTTCGTTTATATAGTACGGTAATCGAACATTTGTTGTTTCAATCATTTCAAAATGGTTGTCCCTCCTTAGTAACGCCTGGTCAACTGTGGATTTGACGGCAACTTTTAGCCAATGAAAATAATTGTTACATACAAATTGCATTAGAATGATTTATACTTTTGTTTTTTACAGCACCATAAGTGTGTAATACCTGATGGAGTATCAACTTGGTCTATACATGGACTCTGGTTAGTTTCATATCATTATTTTACTAGAATGTCTGCTAGCAACTAACTGCATGTAAATCCTGTTTGACTGAACAATCGCCCATAGAAAAAAAATGCATTACTATAAAAAAAAAAATGGAATGAAAATTTTGATAAGTTGTGATTGGCAGTACCATTTTGTGCCACATGAAATAAAAAAATGTATTCTTCAAAATTACATTAAATTACATATTCTGTCAACAAATTCAGTATGAAATTGGGTTGTCGATTTTTGCATATGAAATACTGAAAATTAAATTCAGAAATTAATGCGAGGTTTTTCTTATTGCAAAAATGCGACAGAGTTGTAAACGCAACAATTTAAACTCGCATTTTGAAATGTTTTACATGAATTACAAAAACGTAAAAATAAAAATGGCATTTATGTTTAAATAACAAAATCGCAATAATAAATATACGCAATAATTTCTGAATTTACAGTACTGAACAGTGTTGAAAAGATCTCACAGACATGTTTTTAAATGGTAAAAAAATTTACCGAAAGTTTGAACAAAACTTATACCTTTAAAATGTTAATCACATCAACATATTTTAAAAAAGACATATTTGGGGTAAGTTTGTTGCTGGAAGTTGATGAGAAGAGGTCTTACAGAGGCAACTATAGATATAACAAATCTCTAACACAGTGTTGACCTGTGATAACTATGAATATTCTATCTATATTCTCTATAATGCTGTTTTCTTTTTGTATTTTGCACATATGGCTTTATGTGAAATTTTGGCTTTATATGAGTATGCAAATGGGTGTTGATGATAATATGATTGGTTTTTTTTCATTTTATTTTAGGCCTACAAAGTATGGAACAGAAGGTCCAACAGAATGCAGACAAGTGCCTTTTGATGCTAACGTCATTAAGGTAAATACAAAATGTACTGTGGATTCATAAATATTTGTGAGGTACTAACTTTCTTGGATTTCATGGGTACAGTGGAACCATGAATATAAATGTTTAACAAAAAACAAATTTTCTAATAGAATGTATGCAGGCTTTGACAAAATAAAGAATTTGATATCCATGAAAAATGCAAGTTTCACTCAATCTAGGAAAATTAGTGAATCCACTGTACTGCAATGTGAAAGATTTTATTTCAGACATTTTAGTTTTAAAATCTAAGACCAGTGATTCCAAAGTTAAAACTTCTTTCTCTGCTAAATTGAAAATTATTTTTTAACTTAAAAACATAGATTACATTTATAAAAGAAATGATTTATAGCATAATGTTATTAAATTAGCAAATTAAGGAAATTTCATGTTTAAGAAATATTTATATTTTATACTTATCATTTGATGATACCGAAAGATAAATAAATGCATACTAGAAAACTTATTTTAATTATTGCAGAATATAACATCAGAGTTGAGCAAGTTTTGGGCTAACATGTATGCTGATACTAGTGATACCAGTTTCTGGTGAGAACAAAACACATAATACAATATAAAAAAGAAGATGTGGTATGATTGCCAATGAGACAACTATCCACAAAAGACCAAAATGACACAGACATTAACAACTATAGGTCACCGTACGGCACAAGTCTGTTTGACTGGTTATATTTTAAAAAAAAATTCTGCACAACTGGGCAATTATATACATTTAGTCATTCATGCCACATCTCCTTTATATTTTTGTGGAGTAAATATAAACTGGCATGGTGTCACAGGGAAAGTTTCATAGTTTAGGAGTTTTAGGAACACACATAAAAATGATAAAAGAATGGGATATAATTCAAATATTGGACTGGAGTATATGATGTTTTTAATAATGCATTGATTTACTAAAAATTTCATGAGGTCAGAAACGATGTGTCATTGAAAAGTGTTGATTGCAAGTGTTCACAACTATCTTTATTGTTGTATATATTATATGTGTAAGAAGCATTATGGTTTACTCACAGGGGAAATAACTCTTTTTTAGGGAGCATGAATGGACAAAACATGGAACTTGTGCTATGGATTTACCAGCTACAGCTACTGAATATTTGTACTTCAGAAAAGCTCTAGATGTAATGAAAGGACTAGATGCTACCATGTGAGTTTTAGAACTATGGAATTGTAGTTCTAGTTACGAGAAATGTAAATTGGGTCTTATGTCATTGAGACAGCAACCAAACAATAATTTTTATATATATAAAATTGATCAGTCAGGTGAACCATTCAATATAGACCACTTCTGCTTGAACTTAAATTAGATGGGTTAGTCATTTTGGATAGAAGCTTAGAAGAAAACAATAGTAACAAACCTACAAGGAAACCAGAGAAATTTTAAAATTAATGCCAAATTTTTGAAGTACTTATCATTTTCCTATCTACCCTTTTTGAAATTTTTTCAAAAGATAATTTTACCACAAGTTACCATACCTGTCAACTCACCTGTTTTTTGCAGGTGACACCCGTTATTTTCACCTCTCACCCGGGAGTTTTTCTTTACCCGGCGGGTCCCGGGAATTTCTAACAGTACCCGTTTCACCCGGATTTCTGACCGGAATTGTTTCCGGTATTTAGAAGTAATACGACCTTCGGTTTTATCGGTCTTTTTCAATGTAACCAAAAGTCAAAATGTAGGACTTGTTTACCTGAGCTACGTAACGATATTTTCAACACGCTGCAAGATGAGTTCAGTGACTATCAGTTGACCCCTTTAGATGAACTTCCACTTTGCACTTCCCCTGAAACTGACATTGGTACATTTTGGGGAGAAATTTCCAAGTTGCATGACATTTTTCTTAACAAGCCAAGATTTTTTGTTTTGTCAAAACTTGCTAAAACATTACTGGTTTTGCCAAACAGCAATGCAGACAGTGAGAGGGCATTTTCTTTAGTAAAGAAAATAGCTACAGAGTTTAGGGCTGATCTTAATAAGGATACACTGTGTGCTCTTCTTTCTTGTAAAATGAATACACATTTGCATTGCTATGAACTGAAACCAAGTGCAGTTCTTTTAAAGAATGCCAAGTCTGCTACTATGGAATATAACAATAGTCTGAAATAAACTTGTATACATGTTCTAACTGTTTTATATACATATTGACTATATAAATTATATGTAAACATATTTTTGTTCTTCAATTGAGCCCGCAAAATGTCGTACGCGTTATGACCTGAGATTTTTTTTCTCAATGCAGGTCATGACCTGACTTTTCATTTTCAGAGGTTGACAGGTATGAGTTACATAGTTTTTTTTATTGGCCCTAAAGAGTATACCAGTACCTAAAATATATACATATTTCAGTTTCAGTTAATAATAATAAATATATACTATTTATCAGGTTCAGATGATTCAGTTGATAATAAATATATTATTTTTTTCAGATTATTGAACAATAAGAATATAATGCCAAGTGACACAAAAGTTTATAATGTGAGTAAAAAGTTAATCCTCAAAAGCCTGAGTATAACAGTTAACCATTATTCTTATTAGTGTGGTAGAAGAACATTCTTTTTGCCAATTCATGATGGAAAATCTTTTAAAATATGCTCTTCATCATCATCATTATTTTTTTTTAAAGTGCATTTATAGTACACATTTTCTTTCTGGTGATGGAGAGAGGGGAGGGTTTTGCTAGTTTTCTGTTGTATGCCAATGGCTCAGGTGAAGATTACTTTTAGAGTTGATGGGCTAACATGTAGTCTGCATTTGTATCATAATGGTTTTAAAACATTGCTCCTTTTTCATCAATTTTCATTTTAATATTTATAGGTCAGTCAGCTGGAAACAGCCATTCAGGACCAGATTGGAGTTGTACCAAGGATAGAATGTGCCTATGACCAGGTAATAGACCATTTCTGTTAGGTATAATACCAAAATTGATTTTCCCCTTTTAGTCTTTGTTAAATTTGCAGAATTTATCTTTGTTTCAAACTAAAATAAAACTTGGCATGAGAAAAAATTTATTTTGTCAAGTACTATAGACAAAATTTTACATTACAATTTATTTGCTTATAAGAAAATAGCCATCAATTTTTCACCTGTGTACAAGCTGTCAGTGCCATGTTACCTCAAGTTTCCAAAATGTTCTTTATAAACACCAAATGAAAAATAGCAGTACTTTGAAACATCCTAGGATATAAGTTTATGACTCAAAAGCATTTATTTCTATGAAATAAAGGATTAATTTCCTACAACTGTCTAATTCAAGGGAATATTTATTTCTACCCTTATTCATATGCAACTCATGTGACATACTATGATTTGGTGGTATTACACCTAAAATTTTGACATCATTTTATTATGCCCCACCTACGATAGTAGAGGGGCATTATGTTTTCTGGTCTGTGGCTCCGTTCGTATGTTCGCCCGTCCATTCGATTGTTCATTCGTCCGCAGGTTAAAGTTTTTGGTCAAGGTAGTTTTTGATGAAGCTGAAGTCCAGTCAACTAGAAACTTAGTACACTTGTTGCTTATGATATGATCTTTCTAATTTTAAAGCCAAATTAGACTTTTGACCCCAATTTCAAGGTCAACTGAACATAGAAAATGAAAATGGGAGTTTCAGATTAAAGTTTTTGGTCAAGGTAGTTTTTGATGAAGCTGAAGTCCAATCAACTTGAAACTTAGTACACTTGCTGCTTATGATATGATCTTTCTAATTTTAAAGCCAAATTAGAATTTTGACCCAATTTTACGGTCCATGGAAAATGATAGTGCCAGTGGGGCACCCGTGTACTTTGGACACATTCTTGTTATTCTTAGTGAAAACAGTTGTGATATAAAATTTAAGCAAACTTGTTAAATGTGAACTAAGACAAGATGACAAAAAAAAAATCTAGTTTAAAAAAAAACAAAGATCCAGAATGAGTATATATTTGTATCTTGGTGTATCTTGGTTGTATCTTGGTTACACACATGTAATGAACAAACTTTAAAAATTTAACTTTTTTCATAAAATATTCAAATTGGTTTCAATGATTGATTAGTTTGCTATTGGGGAAATAAAGATTCCACAACTGCAAACTTAGTATGTTACAATATTTTTCCACTCCTGACAGTTAAATATTTAAAGCATGAGGCTTGGTGAGCTTTTTAAATAATTCAAATTTAAATATTGAGAGTGGTGAAATATGGTAATACATTATATATTGGTGGATTTGTTTCTCTAATGAATTTCGTCTGTCCTTTGCAGAAAGTTGTGGTCTTTATTTGTGACTTCATCAGGCATGTTCACCACATTTTATGACTTCACAAAAAGAAACTCAGAAGAAATTTGACGTCATTATTTAATTTTAACCAATAAGTTGCTGAGACGAGATTTTTCACTTATGAGGAGAATAATTTTTTTTTTAATTAAATAAGTACAAAAATAGAGAGAAAAATAACATGCCAGCTGTAACATTCACTGCAAACTGTAATTAAAAATCTTGATTACATTTAGTTAGTCTAAAAAAAAATTGCCAATTATCATTATCTTTTTAAATATTTTTTCTCATAATATTTTACATTTTGAATTATGTCCATAAAAATATTTGTAACAGATCCTATTTTAAAGAAAGCTTATAAAAAATTGCATCAATTTTATTTTTGTATGGAAATTATAAGTACTTTCGGAAAGTTTGATGTGTCTGAGGTTAACAGTAAGGTATTTTTTATTGTCTAATAACACCACCTGCCAAATTCTTCCTTGATTGATCATTTGACCAGATATAAATACATCTATTGTCTCAGTTTTATTTCAGGAAATTATTATTTCACAGTTTGTTCAATAAATGATAATTTTGAAAAGTAAGTAGTATTGCTAAACTTTACAAAATATGAAATTCCAATTTCCAAGATTGCATTTATCAGCATATTCAATATTATTAAAAATGTCTGTAGATTTTAACCATTGTAAATATAAAAAGATATATGTTCTTATTATAGAAAACCAGAAAGCACTTAGTATATGAAGTGGAGATCTGCCTGTCAAAGACCTTCAAACCGATCAGCTGTGACCAATCCAAAAGATATGTTCGCCATCACCACCATTACAACCCAAATGAATCCAATGGATCAAGCGGGTCAAGTAAATACAACAGCAACTGTCCCCATGATGGTTTCCTGTATCCACCTATTCCTCAGAGCAGGGATATCATTGGATAACTTTCGTCAGTCTTTTTATGCATTAAATTTTCATTGCGGGTATTTACTCATTGTTTACCATTGTTTGATATTTCAGCTACATATTTGGGCATTTAATATTCACTAGTCTTCAGAGACATTTGAACTTGTTTGTATATAATGTTAAGTGATTTTTCTCACTGATAATTTATAAAATAGATATTATGTGCTAAAAGCTAGTCATAATTCTCTTCATGAACTGACTCGGGTCTTTTTCCATTCATACATATTATATATTTTTGTAATTCAATTAAATGTTCATTAAATGAAAAATTATTGAAAACGTTTGTTTTTGTCTGTGGTATACATTTAAACTACTAAAATATCCAACTTGTAAGCTGGCATGATACGAAAAAGAATGGAGCAAAGAATTCAACTTTATATATATATAACTCATGAAGGACAATGGTGTTGATTAAAGGCTACACTATTCCAGGTCCTTTTCTTTTCAACATAATTAAAATTTCAAATAATTAATAAGCTCCAGGTCAAATCTGATACCAATAGTACATGTTACCTGTTACCTTCTAAATCTGTATGTTCTGCCTCTGTCAGGCACACCACGGCACCAAAACATTGTATATGGGATTTTTATTAAGTTAAATCACACCTGATCTTTGTCATTATGCAGGGACTGACACTTTATTTTTTTAAATTTTAATCATTGCTAAAACATATATCTACAGGAAGTTTCTGGTTGCAGTTAGAAAACCAAGATGGATTCAAGCAGAAACAATTTGAAACAGATTTTTTTTTAGTAATCTTGACTTTTTCAGATGGCAATATGAATACTCCAGGCTGAACTTTCATTCAGCGATAGACTCATGGTGTGTTTTAGTATGTAATTTTAAATAGTAAAAGAGCAAGTCTTGACAAATTTATATTGGTGACTGATCATTTGGTACCTAAAAATGGAATTATCTTCCCTCTGAAAAAACTCACATTGTCAAAACTATGTTCACTATCTGAAAAATGAAAAACAAATAATAAAAAGGTCTCTGTTTCCTATGCCATTAATAACTTATGATAAAATTTAAGCTAATTGTGTTGTTTGTCTGTCCAACTGATATTATTTCCCTTCGTTGGTGAATTATTTGGAATGTCTTAAATGTACATGAAGTATTTGCTGATGGATTTTATGTATAAACAATCTCAGTCAAACTACATGGTGAATCATCTGTATTATATTTTGATTTATCATTTTGAGACAAAACCAATGAGGTAAATGTCAGTGAGTCAGAAGCTATCTAAAACAAACAACAAACTCCTTATTTTTACATATTTTATAAAGAACAATTGGAACCTGTTCTTTATAGTAAAGTTTTGAATGAATTTACTAGCTTGGCTTGGGCAGACATAGATATAAAAATAAGGAGACATAGCCTGTTGCCAATTTCATAATGCATTGTAGCTGTTTGTATTTTGTTTCTCCTGCATACATGATTCATGGTGCTGTTTTCAGGTTACTATGATTTAAACACAATTCTTCATTTATGTATTCCTTTTCAATATGTACAAAGATAAATTTATAGATAATGGTACTTAACGATCTATGAAACCCTTTTTTCAACCATTATAATACACCAACATTTGACCGAAAATTATGATTGAGTTGTTATTGCCCACTTTACACCCAATGTCAACCATTTCATGCGCAATCAGGTCAAATGAATAATACTAAGAGAACAGAGACAAGGAGAAGAGTCACAGACTGTATCGGCTAAATATAGTGTGAAAATCAAGGATATACGGTAGAGTATGGTATTTGCATATAATAAATTTATTATTCATGAGTTCTTTGAGAAAATCAGTTTCTAAGCTTTCTAAGACGTCATTATTTGTAATGGGCAAGGGGACAATTTTGCAACTATATCTTCAAATAGATAAAATTGAAAATATGCTCCTTGTACAAATCCTCATTTTATTTGTGTTCAGAAATGCGCATTGAACAGTGCCAAAATGGTATGTCTCATTTTAGATTGTCTTAAATAAAAATATGGAAAAGCAAAGAGGCAATACAAAAATATAATTTGAAGAAAGACAGATGAGTGATTCAGAAGAAAATTGTATTTAGTGTCAAACACGAATCTTACAAATTGGTGAAAATGTAGGTGTTCTCAATTCATTAGCAGTCTCTACTCCACTAGTGACACTTGTTAGATACCCCTTTAAAAAAGTATTTCCATTGCTTTGGCTTTATACAGAAGGAGATTGGCAAATACGTCCTTTTAAATTCCTTATATGACACTATGTATGAACCATCGACGCACAATAGTTTTTAACTACAGGCACTCGTCGCAGAAAAAAATATATTCTATACACCTTTATGTGGTATATAAAGGTATAAAGAAAATGTTCTTCCTGAGACGAGTGCCTGTGTATAATATATATCTGTTAAATATGAAGGTGCAATGCATGGATAGTGATTGCATAATACTAAGGATTTTCGTATCCAAGGCATATTTAACCTTAGTCGTATTCGGCACAATTTTTAAGAATTTTGGGTCATCAATGCCCTTCAACTTTGTACTTATTCGGCTGTCTTTACTATTTTAATCTGAGCGTCTCTGGTGAGTCTTATGCAGACGAAACGCACGTATAGTGTATTAACTCATAAGCCTGATACCTTTGATAACTATAAGTATGTCGAAATATCATATTGTAATTTTTATTTGTGTATTTCTCTGTTCTGAATGTTCTTACATTTATTTGTACTGTAGTCCTGTTATGTATAAATGTTAATATTTAACATTGACATCAAAGCGCGAGTTCTGGCTAGCCGCAAAACCAGGTTCAACCCATCATTTTTCTTAACATGTGCCGTTCCAAGTCAGGAAAATGGCTGTTTTTATCTTATAGTTCGTTTCTTTGTGTGTTACATTGTCGTTTAGGTTTTTTGTTTCACTTCAGGGTTTCTGTTGTTTCGTTGTTTTCCTCTTATAGTTGATGTGTTTACCTAATTTCTAGTTTGTAACCCGGATTAATTGTTTTCTCTCAATCGATTAATCACTTTCGAACAGCGGTATACTACTGTTGCCTTTATTTGCTTCTTATCCATATGGGATGGCTCATACGGCAGGAACAAGTAGATTAAAACTGGAAGACGTGTTGCTCCATTAGGAATGCCAACTGTATCAGTTGAAAAGAAAGTCCATCACAAGCAAAACTAATACTCGAGTTGATAAAATATCTAACACTTTTGGGTGTCAGTTTCAGGGAACGCTCTGCTAGAATCAGAGCGTAGCTAGATTTGTGTGATTTCAATTATGCTAGCTGTTCTTATACAAGAAACACAAATTGACTTTAATTTCAAGTTTTCCTGTAATTTTAACGGATTTCTTAATAGTTTTTGTCAATAATATTTGGAAAACATAGTAGTTAAATTTCGCATGATGCCAGGCCGCTTTGTTACAATTTTATTAATTGAAAACAGGTGCAGTCAACAATATCCTATCGGATATTTAGGTCGATATCTGTTCAAAGGTAGATGTTTATAAGATGTATTTTAAATGCACATTTGAAATTTATTTTTAGAATTTAAAACTATTCCTTGTTATAGTTATACGGAAACTACATACCAGGAAGATAAGTGCTTGATCATATGACGATTTGTATGATTTGTTTTGTTAACATTCTAACTTAGAATTGCTTGTTATTGTTGGGTTTTTTTAGCAAGTAAGTAGATACATTTCTCCTTGTCAATGTTTCGGTATCTTATAACTTTATTATCAACATTACAAGCAACCAAAAATGTGGAAGAACGAAGCAAATATTGTTTCTTTTCGGTTGTTGACAGTATTTTACGACTGACAACACAGAAAAAAAACTGCATCTACTAAGCAATGAATACAAACGATGGATGAAATGGTATCAAATGTCGGTATTTGGAGTTGGGACGCGAGAGGTTGCTGTCAGCATAGATATGCATATCATATCCTTTGTATTAATATATTTGATTCAGAAGAGATTATTTTAATTTTTGGACAAACGTTTGAGGTGCGAAGGAACTGGTCCCCCGACGTCCACACTATGGTATCCACCAAATATACCCCCAGCGGAAGGATCATGTTTATGTCTGAAATCACTTATATCAAACCAAGTGATGATTTTCTTGTATTTATTTCTACGATAGTTTTGGATACACACGAATGAATTTTGATGCAAAATTATTATTTGCAGTGATTCCCGCAGTCATTAATAAACATGATTTTAAAGTGGAGGGGATGGGGGCATCAACTCAATATTTCTTTGCAAAATTTACATTTTAACATGATTTTTCTTTTTACCATATTGTAGATTGTGAGATGAATGTCTTCTTCGTTACAGCTATTTTTCTGTTGACATCGACAGCTGGGTAAGTTTTGAAATAACTATTTGTAAATTATGTAGAAACACATATTTAGTTCGAGTTTAACATAACAGCTTGTTCGGTGTGAGCCAAGGCTCCGTGTTGAAGGCCGTACATTGACCTATAATGTTTTACTTTTTTAAAATTGTTATTTGGATGGAGATTTGTCTCATTGGCACTTACACCACATCTTCTTAAATCTAAAAATTTTATTCATTTGTTCCAGTATTTGACATTTTGATGTTCAATTTAGGTGACAATTTTTCAATATAATCAAAATACATGCACAACTATATATTATGATTATACAACAGTTTTGCGTTTGTGATCCTCTACACATACTTACATGTGTGGATATTCCCTAAAGGCCGATCTTGCATTGCTATTTGTTTGCTTTTCTGCCTGCCAGTCTGCCTTAAAGTATGTTAACAGGTCAGAAGGGGATTTTCCCTATTCCTATATTGAACCAAGTCAAAATCCCTTAAAGTTTATTTAATCTGATTATGAGAGACGAGAAGAATAAAACCAAGTAGTAGTATTCCAACGCAAGCTAATGTTACTGAGTATAGTATAAACGGTTATAATTTGAACTCATTAAAATAGAAGGTTCGGATAACCGACTTCTTATATCCTCGAATATAAAAGTATAATTAGTTTATCAACTAAATAAAAGCAAAAGTAGTATACCGCTGTCCAAAAGTCATAAAGAGAAATCAAATTCGGTTACAAACTCAATCGAGGGAGAGGAAAACAACGGCTATGAGATGTTCACAAGACATATAGCTCACATATATCAATATTTACATTCTTTAATTTTGTCTTGCATATTCACTTTAGGGATTTCGGTGCTAAATGGGACCACTTCACATTCACACAAGAATGGCCACAAACAGCTTGCTTGATGGGCAAGGCAGAGGTATTTATTTCATATTGGTCATATAACCCGTTTTATTTTTTTCTGTATAATTAATATTGTAATAATTAAAAAAAAAAGATTTTGGAAAATGAAAGGATTTAAGCCACATAAAAACTGCTTCAAATTTAAGATTGTTTTAGAAGAACATTACACAAATAGAATTAAGGGGGTATGATTGAAATATCAATTACACATAAAATAAAAGAGAGTGTAAACCTGACTAGAAAATTTATAAAAATCTTCAATTTTGAAGCGAGATTCCCAATGATCATTTCGGTCAGACTTGTTTTCAACTGGCCCTTTTGAGTGTAAAAGTTCACGATTACTGATTGACGCAAAATGAAACAAAATCTTGTCCGGATATAGAACAAGATAATCACTTTTGAATACTCAAACCTGGTAGACTATAACGAAACCCAAGAAGTAACGATATTATCATTACAGGTCGTCTTCCTCATTCAACCCGGAAAACGTCTCAATCTTGCGAAGTGTAAATTGTATTCTCGAATGAGAAACACGTTTGATTAAGTTTTTCAAACCGTAGATAGCTCTGCAATATCAGTATTAGTTTATCTATGAGACTTAGTATATATACTTACCGTAAATTTAAAGATAACAAAAAATTATAATAAAAGATTTAATGTAAAATTTTGGTTCTAATAAAGTCTCGAAATATGAACATCTTCCTATATCTATCTTCGAATTAAACTTCAGGTTAAAAAATAAAATTATAATAGACACCATCATTAAAATCTTGTACTTGCTCCATTGTTTTTCCCATCAGTCTTTTTTAAATTAACATGTTTCACATTTACAAAAAAAGAAATACTTGGCACATGTTAATTAAGTGTTATCCTGTCCTCCAATACTTCGATAAACATTCCATATACCATTTCATTGAATTTAAGGAAACAACAATCACGGAAAATAAACCTAGAAAATTATCAAAGGTATACACTGTTCTCTATCTACTACACTCTTAATTATGGTCTCAATGTAAGCAACACATTTTCAACGCCAAGCTGAAGAAAAGATGATACAATTTTGTCTTTCTGACGTGAGGGCATTTTTCATTTAAAGCACGGGTATTAGAAAAACATGACAACAATTATATGAGCAATAATCGACTTGCTTTATACATTCAAGATAAACCGCAAAACGAGCTATATTTATCTATTATGGTACAAGCGATATGATGGAGTGCATGTCTGCAGCTCATGCTTGCTTGCAACTTCCATGTGGTTTTTGATTGGAATAATTTTAGAAAGAGGTGGGGTTTAAATTGAAAAGCGTTATATTTAGACTTGTACCCACCTATGGATATCTATTGATCTTCAAAACGCTGGCACTGTTGTACCCTCATTTTCTGCTCTGTACGTTTCTCACTTCCGGATAAATTTTCATATTCTGCCTCGAAATCATATACATGTATTAGAATCTATTAACGTTTGGTTGACCTAAAATTCATCTATTTTTTATTGTGTTAAATTGTTTAGCTGAAATCAACTTTTAAGGGATGCTGTTCAATAGGTCGACAACTCTATTGGCGAAAAATACTTCCTCAGATCTGGACGACTTCGTTGTTTCTACAGTTTCATTAAATGGCCTTGAAGTTGTATTGATTTGCTTGTGTTGTTCATCTCTAGTAATTCATTTTTTGCAATCTTATTATATTAACCTGTCAATAGCTTGTAAACTTCTGTCATCTCATTGTAGGCACCATTTGGTCGCTCTCTTATGGACATTTTAAAAACTAGTGATGTCAGCTGTCAAATCTAATAAAAATATATAAACGGATTTCGTTGTGCTTCATACGTTTAACGGAACCCGTGTTCTATTTTTGAATTAGATTTGACAGTCTTTCATATTAACCTAGCTGTTTGCATATGCATTCTTACAAGTGCCTAACATAGTCAAATAAATGTGCAATTGTCTAGATGGAAAAAGAAACTTCGAATGAGGTCTACAATCTGATAAGCTATATAATTAACTTTATTTTGAATGTAATTAGCAAACGACACTCGTGTCAATAATTACTCCAATGTCTTTCTCTATTTCCACAACTTCAAGCTTAGTACGACCGTCTTCATATTTTTTCATTATATAGATTGGAGGTTTGAACATTCACCTATGAATGAAAAAAAACTATCAGATTAACTGACAAAACCAATGAGTTGCCGTTTGTTGAAATTGACTATACATTTTTCAATAAATTATGAACGTGTGCGCACACACAAGCCATATGTTTATTCATCAAGACGA
The DNA here is from genome assembly GCF_036588685.1 of Mytilus trossulus. Lineage (NCBI taxonomy): Eukaryota > Metazoa > Mollusca > Bivalvia > Mytilida > Mytilidae > Mytilus > Mytilus trossulus. Next base: position 38,233,106 of record NC_086375.1, read on the forward strand.
TTAAGAGATTTGCAAGCAACACATTAATATTTTTGTAGCATGGTTGCAAGTTTTGTAAAATATTTTAATTGTAAATATGTAAGTTCTCAATAGCTCAAATATAAACATCAAATCAATATCATTTTTTTCTTTTTAGGGCAAAAAATGTTACATTCCTAATTTCATCAATTCCTTCATAATTCACGGATTATGGTAAGCAAAACGTTTAATAGATTGATCATTCAAATAAGGATAATACTATCAGTGTGATAAATGTACGCAACATCTTTAGAACCGCCATGCGTTATATAAATAGTTGTGTATGCGTTCCAAGACACATTATGGTATGCTTTTTTCTGAGTGCTAATAAAGGCAACAATAGTATATCGCTTTTCAAACGTCTGGGGTACAAACTAAAAACCGAGGTATAAAACATAAACTGTAAAAGGAAAACAACGGAACAACAGAAACACTAACCGGCACCAAAACAAACGCAAATGCAACATACATAGAAACGAAACACTTAATATTATATAACAGTTGTCATATTCTTCACTTTGTACAGGACGTTTTAAGAAAAAATGCTGAGTTAAACTGCCCAAACATCCCGCTTAAATGGTAATATTCAAAATACCGCTAAAATCAAATCATTGCGTGACAGGGATACAAAAATGCAAGAACACTCAGGACAGAATTTTTTTTACTAGTAATAAAAACATTAAAACCTTTGACATATGATTGAAGTAATAGAAATGCCTTTGACAGATAGCATTAGCCATGTATATTAACTATTTCGTCTAGATTGTCTCCTCATTAAACTTCAGGTTAAAGATTTTGTACACAAAAATAAGAATGGTTTTAATTACAATATTTGTTCATGAGGATGCATTATACCTTTGTTTCTTTGAAAATGTATTATTTTGTTGCCTTCTTACCCTCTCCTTCTTCAAAATCGTAGATCCGCATCTGACGAAAAGCACATTGAGGACAAATGATTTCTCTCCAAACAGGTCAAGCATACAAAAGAGATGTCTTTATATTACATCAAATAACACGTTCTTCTTTCTCAAATGTTTAAACAACCAATAAACAATTAATCAATCAATCACAAAAGCTATGTTGAATTTATTAATTTGTATAATTTCAGGCCTTCTGCAGGATCGAAGGAAGGTCCAAAGAATTGTTCATCAGTTCAGTTCGATATGAACAAGATTAAGGTAATGATAACTTTAATTCCACAACCATTAACACAAAGTCTGTAAATGAGGAGTTGTGTGTTAGTCTGTATATTAAACTACTGCAATTTTAATGTATTTGCCAGCCTTAAATTTGTTTTGATTACTAAAAATAATCTTACATAAAAGATGTGGTATAGTTATCAAAGGTACCAGGATTATAATTTAGTACGCCAGACCCGCGTTTCGTATACATAAGAATCATCAGTGACTCTCATATCAAAATATTTAAATAGCCAAACAGGTACAAAGTTGAAGAGCATTGAGGATCCAAAATTCCAAAAAGTTGTGCCAAATACGGCTAAGGTAATCTATGTATGCCTGGGATAAGAAAATCCTTAGTTTTTCGAAAAATTCAAAGTTTTGTAAACAGGAAATTTATATGAAAAAAAATGACCACATAAATGATATTCATGTCAACACCGAAGTATTGACTACTTGGCTGGGGACACCCTCAGGGACGAAATGTCAACTATCAGTGGTATCGACCCAGTGGTGTAAATAGTTATCAAGGTACCAGGATTATAATTTAGTACGCCAGACGCGCGTTTCGTCTTCATAAGACTCATCAGTGACGCTTATTTTAAAATATTTATAAAGCCAAACTAGTTCAAAGTTGAAGAGCATTGAGGATCCATAATTCCAAAAAGTTGTGCCAAATACGGCTAAGGTAATCTATGCCTGGGATAAGAAAATCCTTAGTTTTTCGAAAAATTCAAAGTTTTGTAAACAGGAAATTTATATAAATTTTTGTTTACCACATACATGATATTCATGTCAACACCGAAGTATTGACTACTTGGCTGGGGAAACCCTCGGGGACAAAATGTCCACTAGCAATGGTATCGACCCAGTGGTGTAAATAGTAATCAAAGGTACCAGGATTATAATTTAGTACGCCAGACGCGCGTTTCGTCTTCATAAGACTCATCAGTGACGCTCATATTAAAATATTTATATAGCCAAACTAGTTCAATGTTGAAGAGCATTGAGGATCCAAAATTCCAAAAAGTTGTGTTAAATACGGTTAAGGTAATCTATGCCTGAGATAAGAAAATCCTTAGTTTTTCGAAAAATTCAAAACTTTGTAAACAGGAAATTTATATAAAAAAAATGACCACATAAATGATAATTATGTCAGCACCGAAGTGTTGACTACTGTGCTGGAAATATCCTCGGGGACGAAACGTCCACCAGCAGTAGTATCGACCCAGTGGTGTGAATAGTTATCACAGGTACCAGGATTTTGATTTATTACGCCAGACGCGCGTTCCGTCTACATAAGACTTCTCAGTGACGCTCATATCAAAATATTTATATAGTCAAACAAGTACAAAGTTTAAGAGCATTGAGGATCCAAAAGTCCAAAAAGTTGTGCCAAATACGGCTAAGGTAAATGTGTCAAAGAGACAACAACCCGACCATAGAAAAATAACAGCAGAAGGTCACCAGCTGGTCTTCAATGTAGCGGCGAGAAATTCCCGCACCCGGAGGCGTACTTAAGCGGTCTCCTTAACAAATATATACTAGTTCAGTGATAATGAACGCCATATTGATTTCCAAATATAGCTGTGTTTCTATAATTAGAAAATAAAAACAACAAGTTGCAGTATACAATGGTATAAAATTGTGAAATCAATGCACAGTATCTTAGACAAATATATTATTTCGTGTTTTGTGCAGATTGTATGAATCCAATTACCCTTTTCAACTGATGTCTACAGTTATTTATTTCTTTGTTCGTACACGAGAGTAATGTTTAGAGCTCATATCATAAATTTCTGCTACTTTCTTTGTGAATAAGGAGATTATTGTGGTGTAATGTGCTTGTTCCAAACCAGGAACCGATAATGTACAGGCTGTCAGTGTTTATTGGTTTCATTTATCGTTGCAAATAAAATGGGACTTGTTTTCCTATCTTATGTTCAAATGAAGTCAATGGTTTGAATAATTGTTTTAAAATAAAAAAAAAAATAAAAGAGTCCACGATTACATGTAGTATACGTTCAACTCTTGTTTGTAGAATCTTACAGATGAATTACTGAATGCTTGGCCAAATATTTACAGCAGTACTGGTCGTAATGATTTCTGGTAAGATATTTATCATTTTTATTATCATTGATTAATAACCATTGAATAATACTTATCACTGAATGTAATTTGAAGATACCTCTTGATCCTGCATTATTATACTTGATACAGCAGACAGTAACAGTTGTTACTGTTTTATATCTGGAACATGACGGTTTTGTTTCTTAGTAGGTAATATATACTCATACAGAAAGTTTACTCATATTCAGATAAACGCCATTATTTTTGCTCTTCAAAAGAGTTTGATTTGAAAATAAATACCATTTAAACTGACATAGGTCAGATCATAAGAAAATGGAAAAGTTGGAACCAGTACGGATCTACCGTTGCTAAGTTTTAAAATCTGTGAATTTCTGTGTTTTCTAGTACACTAACACAGTCATCCAATTGTGGTTTTGTTCTATTGTATAATTAGAAAAAAACGAAGGATATGGAATACCAATTCATGTCACAAATCAGAACATGCACAGCAAAAAAAAACAACAAAAAAAACAAACAAAAAAACCAAGCAAACAGCGCCGTAATTGCTATTTTACATATCAAAGCCAGGATAAGGCCTTCAAAACTGAGCACATCTCAAATTTAGAATAAAGCCTTCAAAACGGAGCGAAAATCCCGAACCTAAAACATTGTCGGTTTCTCTTTTGGTTTCTATTATACTCTCTTTGATGACACTTGTAGACAACCGGAACTTAATTTATCATTTACTGATCTTTTAATATCAAGTGTGCTCTTCTTTTATTTTTAAATCTTGTTTATTTTTAAGACAAAGACATCATTGACCATAACATTTATATATATAAACAATATTTGATTTGAATGGATTCAGGAAACATGAATGGGACACACATGGAACATGTGCATTAAGTCTCAACACAACTGGAACAGAATATCTGTTCTTTAGGAAAACACTCGACCTAATGAAAATATACAATGCTTCAAGGTAAGTTTTAAACTGAGTAATATAAAATCCATCACAGAAAAGTTTCTTATGCCAGACGACGCAAATACAAATAAGACAAGATATGTTCAAGGAAAGACAGTCAGTTCTATTTTCAAAGTTTCGATGTGATACCGCTTAAAAATATGATTGGTAGTATTTTATGTAACAATGCAAACAATAGTATGCCACTGAAACAAAATTACTTTTAGATTGATTGATATATAAAGTTTGGTTGTTAAATGTAAAGTGGTGAATATGTCATGCATATTTAAGACGAGCACATGTTTTGAAACATTTGATGAATTTGAGACGTTAAAAATGTTGTTAATCGGGGAAAAACATTAATTCAAAAAGCAGCTATGAATAGAAGAAGTCGAAAGTAGCTTTGGATAAAAAGGCTTTGTACAATAAAAAGTAAAATCACTAGAGTACTAAACTCCGGGGGAAAATTCGAAGGGAAAGTCCCTAATCAAATGGCAAAATCCAAAGCTCAAACACATCAAACGAATAGATGTTTGTGACTTGGTACAGGCATTTTCTAAAGTAGAAAATGGTGGCATGAACCTGGTTTTATTGCTTGCTAAACCTCTAACTTGTTTGACAGTCGCATCAAATTTTATTATATCATATTAAGTATTGTGTTATTGCTTATTTGTTTCAATATTAATTCTAAAGTTTGATTATCACCAGCAGTGCCTTGGAATAATTAAACATTGTACAATTAATGCATACACGATATTATTTATAAAATTCGAACACTTTCTTTCAGTATGCATTATATAAAAATAAAGTGTTAATACAACAAGTATTAGTCGAGAAAAAACCCCCATAATAATTGATGTTCAAATATTCATTACATTATAGGTATCTGAGTAAAATGAATATCACCCCAAATGACACAACACCTTACGTTGTAAGTATCAAATTTGTTTTTATACGATGTGAAAATAAAACAAAGACATAATTTCAATTATTTTAGACTTGATTATTTTGACCTCGGAACAACACTTATAGAATTGCGCATCGTTCAAATTTTAATTGGTGCGAGAAATTCCATTTTTGACAATAGGTCGACATTTCTACTGATTTACCCTTGGTATTCGAGGATATCACTAACCAAGTTCTACACTACGCTGGTACGGACATGATTGCCTTTAATGAATTTCAAAGTGACAAAACAAATGGATTCATTTGTAATTAAAGGCAATATCTCCTTTATGCATTACTCTGATTCCTTTTCTGGATTTTTTTACATAGTTTTTATTCATTTGCAGTGTATTAGCTCCTGAATTTTTTGTACTTGGTTTTGGATCTACGGATATTTGATCCTCGAGCGTCGAAGAAGAAAACCCCATTACTCATTGAAATGCATGTGTGTCGTAGGTATTGAAACAGCTGCTTTGAAATGTTCTAGGATAAACACCCATCTTGAATTTTTAAACATGGCTTGAACTTGTTGAAATGTTTACAACAGGAAATGAAATTATGCTTTTACTGGACTCGTACAATTAAGTTCTCAAGCGACTTCAATTGACAATTTTTAGTTGCGATATAGCATCATATAGTGCTGTCTCTTTGATATTTTCTAAATCCCGGAAATTAAGAGAGAAGAGTCTTCATTTCACGAAGCGTTTGTTACGAAAAGCGGAACGGGATGATATGTAAAGATATAGGATGATGTGGTATGAATGCCAATGAGACAATCTCCATCCAAGTAATAATTTATAAAAGTAAACCATTAAAGGTCAAGGTACGGCCTTTAACACGGAGCTTTGGCTCACGCCGAACAGCACGCTATAAAAAACTACTAATGTAAAACCATTCAAACGGGAATGTACATGTTGGTGAAAGAAATTGTTTTATAGAAATAATGCATTACAATAAATGATATACAAGGGACCATGGTAGAGAACCTCAGTTCTTTGATCGAGAGGAGATGGGTCACATTAGCTTTTACTTTAGGTCTATTCTAAGAAGCACTGTTTATATAACTCACCCAAATAGATTCCTACATCGAATTCGAGCAACGTAAAAGAGCCCTTCACTGTTACCAGTTTGTCAATAAATCGTTACCATAGTCCAAGAAATGGATCTCAAAATTTGCGTTCTGGTTAACGTTTACCTATCTCGAAATAATTCCACAAATGTCACAGTCATTTATTTTTTTACAATTATTCTGTTATGTTCTTTTCCTTACAGACTAAAACAGTTCAAAGTGTCCTTCAAAGGAAACTCGGTGTAATGCCAAATTTACAGTGTTACAGATCTAAGGTAATGATAACTAATCTTAAAATCTTCATTTTTTTTTACTTGTGCATGTTGTGGGTCCCTAAATTAAGAAATAACACGATATAATGCCTACCCATGTTGAAACTACAATAAAGTATAGCTTCCATCAACTGTTTAGATTCTGATTAGGACAATTAAGGTAATATGTGTGTCTGATGTGAATAAGTGAAGAGCGTCTATGTAGGGTCTTCTATAAACCTCCCATTTTTGTTTGTAAGCAAGCAAACGACTTGCTATGTGGTTTTACAGAGAGAGGAGATTAGAAAAGCAAGCATGAACGGTTGTTGTATCTTGGTCAAATATGTCCATTTCGAATTGCAACATATTACAGTCATAATAGATGAATAGAAATAATCATTTAAGAGTTTGGAAGTGTTTTAAGTAAATGGAATATATGAAATGCATGTCAATTTGTTTTAATTCATTATTCTGCAATAGTTAATACGCATGTGCAAACAAATCTTATTGTAATTAGAGCATAGTTTTTTTTCACACAGCGAAAAAAGCACGTCGTATTAGATTTGCAAATAATTCTATAAAAACATACCAGAAGGTAATATCGAAAGTGGATAATTGACTTGTTAAAGTGAAACGTTTCGAATTAATATGTTGCTATTCACACATTTTCATATTGTATTTTCACAGTGTAAATCAATAAATGTGTTTGTTTTATACTTCAGTTAGGTTACTTACTGGCAGAAATAAGGATATGTATGGACAAACAGTTTAAACTTATCGAATGCCCTACTGGTGAATTGACCCTATACTGGAAGAGACGGGCTGAAACTGAACCTTGTAGAGGAGGAAAGATATATTTTCCAGAGATTAAAAGGAATTAATCATAAAAGAGACCAACACATATATGAATGTTTATGCATATAAACTCATCATCGATACCAGAATAAATAATTTAATATTTACGCCTTACGCGCGTTTCGTCTTCGAAAGATTCATCAGTGACGCTCGAATAAAAAAAATATTTAAAAGGCCAGATACGATGTTGAAGAGCACTGAGGACCAAAAATTCCTAAAAGTTTTGCCAAATACTTCTAATTAATCTATTCCTAAGGTACAAAAGCCTTATTTTTTCAATAATTCAAAGTTTTTTTAACAGTTAATTTATAATTATGATAGGGTATACGAGTTGTGACTGGTTCCACGTAGCTCACGTTTACATAGGAATTAATAAGCATGATGAATTATAGCTAAAATGCAATTAAAATGAATTTTCAGTTTTGGGTTATTGATACAAACAGTGAAGTGTTCTTAATATGGCTGACAGTATTGTCAGCTTGCCATACAAGTATAGTTGCATGAATTTTAAAAAAGCCAAACCATTATTTTTTTAAAGTTTGCTCAGCCAGGGCAGTGCTTCTCGTATACATTTAAAATGTATTTCTAAAATTTGCTTCTATTGTTAACATTTTTTGAAATAAAATTATCCCATTTACTTTTTTAGCAAATTATCTTGTCGTCTTCATAAGGGCATTAAAGAATCTTGTATTTTCTATTCGTATTTATTATATCAAATCGCCGTGGTCGAATTTCCAAGCAGCTCTAAATAGTAATAAGGCTGGCATACAATGTCAAGGATATTATTGGCATTCCTAACACACCCGCAATAAATGAACGCATAACACATTTCTGATCGGTACGAATATCGTGGGTGATATCCCCAACAATGCACTATTTCGTCTGTAAAGAAAAGAACAAAGAGTCATTTGACATAATCGATATTTTCCTAGAAATAAGGCAAGATAATAATGCCTTCTACAGAAAGAGCCAAAATAAATTAACACATCATAGATACATACCAGGAGTAACGGCTTTACGACTGATGCGATATTTGTTCACAGAAGACTCATAAGTGACTGTTGATAAAAATGAGTTAAAATGTCCAAAATAAATTACGAAATTAAAGAGAATGAAAAACAAATTTTCAATTTCAGCTATAAAGGGCTCCAACAATGACATGTGTAAAACCAATCAAAGGGGAAAACAAATGGTCTAATCTATATAAAAAACGAGAATCGAGAAACCAAATCATCAAACGACTACTACTGAACATCAGATTCCTGACTTAGGACAGGTGCAAACAAATATGGTGTGTTTAAACGTTTTACCTGAAATAACAGTGTAACATCGCAACATAGTAAGACACACCATAAAATATCAATAGAAATGGCTTTACTCAATCAAAAGAAAATATTAACACAATTGAACATACACTTAACGAATAAATTTGATGTATGACACATTGTTAGTAAAAAAATCAGTAAAATGAGGGGTTTTAAAATAGATAACGGCAACAGTAGTATACCACTGTGAGGTGTAAGTAATTTCAAAAAACAACCCTGATAAAAAAAAACGCTAAATAGATTAAATACACAGGTATATGAAAATAGTTTTGGTATAAAGTATACAGTTTAAATGAAGAACCGTGGTTGTTTTCTGTACATAGTACGAAGAAGTGAAAAATTATAGTCATATTTTGGCGTTAATATTGAGTCACTGATAAGGTCTTTGCGTCGGAACTAAACACATTTATTCTAAAAACAGTTGTTGGCATGACACGGGTTATGTTCTTCTCATATATGTTATGATGGTATGATACTTAACGGGAAGGATTGTGCCTGATGTTCATATGATGAAATCATAATCTTTCAGTCAGTTTAATTGAAGTCTGGAGCTGGCATGTCAGTTAACTGCCAGTAGTCTGTTGTTATTTATGTATTATTGTCATTTTGTTTATTTTCTTTGGTTACATCTTCTGACATCAGACTCGGACTTCTCTTGAACTGAATGTTAATGTGCGTATTGTTATGCGTTTACTTTTCTACATTGGTTAGAGGTATAGAGGTATAGAGGTATAGGGAGAGGGTGCGGGAATTTCTCGCTACATTGAAGACCTGTTGGTGACCTTCTGCTGTTGTTTTTTTATTTGGTCGGGTTGTTGTCTCTTTGACACATTCCCCATTTCCATTCTCAATTTTATAACCAACAAGACTTATCAAAGCTGGTATAAATTACAACATAGAGAGATGAGACATAACCCTTAAAAAGTAAACATTTAATAACTCAAAAGCATTACAAATTGTAACAACATGTCAAATTAACAAGAAAGTTCGATTTGAGCGAACTCGCAATTGTATCTATACAAGAAAATGCCTGTACCAGGTCAGGAATATGACAGTTATTATCCATTCGTTTGATTTGTTTGAGCTTTGGATTTTTCCATTTGATTAGGAACTTTCATTTTTGAATTTTACTCAGAGTTCAGTATTTTTGTGATTATACTTTTTACTGACAGCTATTTAAAAGCCAAAAACAATTGATAATAAAAAAAACATGCATCTGAGACTAAAACACATCCCAGTTAAAGAAGACATGACTTGTGCAATGCCAAAATTAAAAGTATTGATTATATGATTTTTGAAAAAAAAAAGATTTTTTTTTTAATTTACGAAAACTGCACTTAAAGGGAAACTTCGCAAAAATTGATATTATGTTTATTCTGCATAAACATGCTCAAATTCATAGATATTAAAGTTTTATTCTGCTAGATAAGAGATCACCATCGATTTTAAATTTAGAGTATCAATTCTCTGCGGTCAGCCATTTTGTCACCTTCTCCGATTTACAGTCCCAATATGTCTAAGGACCAAAACTACAGTAACCCGACGTAGTCGTAATTGCGTGTCGATATCTCGTCAATCGTACGGTTGTTTTATCCGACTAGTATAACTAGTTAACTAACTTGATACGAAAAATTTTCTTCTTTTTTTTTAAATAACCATGATCTGTTATTTTAGACTGATAATATAGGAATTAGTGAAAAAGCCAAAATTTCAAATCATAAATAAGTCTTCCGTGAAACTTGAATTGTTATCGGAAATCTTGAAATAATTCTTTTATGTAATAAACTTTATTCAAATAAATTAGGATCTTCGCTCCACTGATCACCCGCATGGCTAAAGGTATTACTCCCAAAGGTGTGAGGTGGCACGTCCAGGTATTCAAGCGATTTCCTGTCCAGTTTGCAAATTCATGCATCGTTTCACTTCTTAGTGTATTGATAAGTGTACTACACGGTAACTTATAACTTTCCATTTTGAACTATTAGATGTATAGTATACATCTCTATCTTGCGTGTCCGAAAGTGATATTACTAAACTCATACGCTTGTTTATTAATGACATTTCTGGTGAAAAGAAAATTATTTATAAAAATATAAATAATACCAAAAAAAAACCAAACAGATTTGATGAAATAAAAATCTTTATACGTATTTTTTCCAAGGGTAAATTTGGTAAAATGTAATATAAACTCGTTGTCAATGGTGAAGGCCAGAAATATTGATTTAAAAAAATGTACGCACTTGCCGACCACTTGAAAAGCATATCTGTTCGTAATTTGTTGATTCCATTTCAATTAGATCCATTAATTTCCTGTCAATTTTTTTAAAACATCTTTTTTCAAATATCTGAAGTATTCATGTGTTGTGAGATTTAAAATATTTTGATGAGCAGTTTAATTCCTAAATAGGTAATTAAAGATCACTTTGGATAGACTAAATTATATAATTGCAATTGTTAATGTCAATAATGATCTGTTTGAAATATTTAAGGCTGCCGTTCCTAATTTGAAATAGTACATTTTTTAGTTCATAAACTCGTGTTTTGAAGGCTATTTTTATTTATTAATTCTTCAATTAAAATAATTCAATATGTTATCGTTACTAAAGTAATCAAAAGTAACAATTCATTAAAAGTGGTCTTATGCAAAATATGAAAATATACAACAGCTATCCAGTTATTGTGCGATCTTATTATTCCCGTTAATTATTATTTTTTTTTTTTTTACATTCGTGTATCTGAAACTTTGTCTGACTCCCGTTTACAGTTGATACGGAATGTTGTTCACACCTGAAATGCCAGTGAACCGTGACGCCTAGATTTCACTGAATGAGGATCAAAAGATTAGAATTACATAATGCTAATCTTTTAATTACCTTGAGTTAAACTACGCATTTAACATTCCTTAGGTGTTACAAACAATACACATTTTATTGTTACCACCGTACAAGCAAGTGAAAATGATTGCTGGAATGAAGCAAAAAGGTCAGAATACAAACATGTATTTTTAATACACTATCGATCATGTCAGTTTCATATGTTTTTTAAAGTATTTTTTAGAAAAAAAATCATAAAAATGTTCTATTGTATGATTTACTTTTATTATTAAAATTCGTTTTAAAAATCCACACGATGTTATTTTAAAAGTTGCATGGCTATCACTTATTTTTCGCTGGTTACTAGCTACACCAAAAGTCGTCGATGCGCTTTAAATCGCGTTATTAGATGGTTAACGAACAAGACTTAAATGAGATATTTTCACTCCCGGCATGCATGAAAGACTTAAACTACGTCACATAAGTCAGGAAGTTTCAAAAAATAAAATTAATAATTCCCAATTTTCTTCTTTATTAGATTTCATATCAAAATAAAACTTGGTGAATATGTTTTTTATGGTATTAATTATGAACATAATAAGATGAAAAGTGAAAAATCGCGAATTATCCCTTTAATAATTATGATCAAATAAACAAAATAGGAAATTAACACCCGTTTATCTATCACAATGCCACAATAGCGAAAACAAACAATTAAATATGTTTACATACTTCTATATGCTTAACTGTCCCTATTTGACCATTCAACGCCCATTGTTAACGGTTGGTAAAAATGCATATGCTAAATTTGGTTTACAACTGGTAGCGAATAATTGACAGAAATATTGACCTTCTTCTGCATATGTCTAAACCATAGGTACAAGACGAAATTTTGTATCATATGTATAAATAAAAGTTTGAAAAAGCATCCGATACCTCTTGTCTTAAATAAAGTCCACAGTAGTAAACCGCTGTTCGAAATTCATAAATCGATTGCGAAAAATACCAAATTCGGGTCAGAAACGAAAACTGACGGAAACACATCAAATATAAGAGGAGAACAACGACACAACACTAAAAGGCAACACACACAGAAACGAACTATAATATAACATTGGCCATTTTTCCTGACTTGGTACAGAACATTTTAAGAAAAAAGGGTAGGTTAAACCTTAAAGTTTATGCATACCTTTTGTATGTTCCTGTGACAAGATTAGTATTGGAAGTTAGCATAGGATCATATCAGTAAATAGTCCTATATAAATGAAATTGATTACAACTCTGTCATAGAAAAGTGTAAAATACCGACATGATATAGCATGGTTATCTTTTGTCATTAAAAATTCTAATATCAAATAAAATAGTAGATTCGGCTAAATATATTCCATAAGTGGGAACATTTTTTTTTTATAAAATAGAAGTTCACAGTTGAAAAAAACAGTCATCTCTTCTGTCTTGAAGTTTGGTTCTCCACCAACTTTACAAGTTGTCGATGTTTAGATGTGGTTTAATTTATGGAGCGTACTTTAATATACCAGTACGTGGTATATCAAATTAAGTTCAATGGGATAGCCATGCTTAACACAATGTTATTTAACTTTGAAATCAAATGATAAGACATTCCAATAGGAATGCCAATTGTCTCAGGAAAGAAGAAAGTCCATCTCAAGCAAAACATGAGTTGACAAAATATCCAACATTCTGGTGGCATCAGTTTCAGTTACATTTTGCCAGAATTAGTATCAAATTAGTATACTTCTTAATATTTTTTGTTAATAATGTTTAGCAAGCATAATAGTTGAAGTTAGCACCAATCCACATTGTTGCCGTAGCATTAATTCAAAACATAGCTGTAGTCAATATGATCGGAATGGATATTTTAGTCGATATCTGTTCAAAGGTTGATTTTTATAAAATAAGTTTTAAATACGAAAATGAAATTTATAATTAGAATTTAAAACTATTCCTTGTCATGGTACTAAGTATCCGGAAATTACATATGAGGAAGTACTTGATCATATGATTATTTATTTTATAGCCTTTTGTGTTAGTGTCCGAACACATGCTTATTTTTTTATTGTTGATTTATCAGCAAGTAAGTATATAATTCACTCCTTGTCTATTTCTCAATTTCTTTAAGCTAATTTAGCAAAAGAACAACACTTACTAATGCGGACGAAAAGAGTGAATTAGGTTTCAGTTTGATTGTTGATAAGACTGAAAGAGAATATCGTCGAAAAAATGTATCTTTAAGGCAATAAACATAAGATGGTTGAAAACAACCACGGTTATTTGGACGTGGTAGGTTGCTGTAGGTAAAGATTTATATACCATATTCTTTAAAACCGACATAATTCAAAAGAGATGATTTTGGTAATTGACCAAACACGGTTTAGTGCTATTTTTATAAGTAGTTATGTCAGAAGCTATTGTTGAGACCGACGTCGAAGAAGATCGCCACCAAAAAAAAACATAACAGGATAAACATTTGTGTGATGTATGATAAACTAGAGAATCATTCGACCATTTGTCAGTTTCGAACTCAATGTTGTGGGATGGAATGTCACACACGATTTCTTTAGACAAATTTAACAAGGACACTTTTTCCTGATACGTATGTAATATTTCTCTAATTTGTATTCTTTTTTTTATTTTCCTCTTTGAAATATTGAAAAAGAAAGATAAAACAATTGGTTTAGAAATCGTCCAAAAATCTTAAGAGAAATATACTTCACCACTCGTGTATTATGATATTTCTCCAATTTGAACAGTTAATTAATTCTCTTTCGTTTTAAATATTAAAATTTACCTGTCTCGTGTGGAGAAATACCGTAACACACTTGATTCAATGGTGAATTATATGTACAATATATGGACAAGACAAGACTAAATTGCGAAATTATCATTTTATCTATTTGCAGTGATAATACAATTATCACTAAGCATTACTATTAAAAGAAATCAAATAACGTTAATTACACCTTCTTTGCGATTATTTTGTCCTTTTAATCTAGATTTTTATTTTTACCAGATTGTTGATGGTGTGATGAATTTCTTCTTTGTGACAATTTTCCTGTTGACTTCTATAGCTGCGTAAGTTATAAAATATATTTTATGCAGATACACATCTGTCACTCGCCGTAAAATATATTTTCCCTTCATTGTTGCAAGCCATACGGTGGCCTATAAATTCTGAATACCACTTTCTTTAAACTGTGGCGGATAGTTGTTTCATTAGTCAACTGCTTATAATTAATTATTTGATCTATTGGCGTTACTTTTTAACTTTTGTATTCATGAAAACTTTAAAAAGTGTGAATTGTGTTATCCTCTCCATAAGTATACATATTTGAATAAAAGAGGGACGAAAGATACCAAAGGGACAGTCAAACTCATAAATCAAAAACAAACTGACAACGCCATAGCTAAAAATGAAAAAGACAAACAGACAAACAATAGTACACATGAAACAACATAAAATACTACAGAATAAACAAAACGAACCCCACCAAAAACTAGGGATGATATCAGGTGCTCCGGAAGGGTAAGCAGATCCTGCTCCACATGTGGCACCCGTCATGTTGTTTATGTGATAACAAATCCGGTAAATAGTCTAATTCGGTAGGTCACAGTCATGAAAGGGAGTGGCGTTGTAGTAACGACGTAAGGAACATATCCGATATCATTTGTGAAACGGTTATTCCATAACGGTCAACCAACTCGTGATGGCGTCCGTAATATTTACGAAGGGATGATTTCAACTTCACTATTTGGAACTCTTGGTTTAATAGCTTCCTTGTGAGCAGCAACCCTCTATCAAGAAATAAATGTTGATCTTGCATTGCCGTATGTCTGTCTATCTGTCTGGTGGTCAGACTGGCTGGCTAAATGGCTCTTAGATATATGATTACAGAAATGAAGGATATTTTCTTTATTCCGATATCAAACCAAGCCAAAATCCCTCAATGTCATGGCTGACACGAATGTGCTTGCACAAAATCAAGTACTAGTACTAGTTTACAAACGCATAATATTGTTTTATAGTTAATACATATATGGTGATAAACTAAAATTATTTCTAATGGAAGGTTCGAATAGTCGACATATAATAAAAAGGTCCCCATCATGTCAGCATTCACATTCTCTAAATTAGTTTTGGATATTCGTTTTAGAACCTACGGTGCCAGATGGGATCACTTCATATTCGCACAAGAATGGCCTCAAACAGCTTGCACGATGGGCATGAAAGAAGAGGTATTCCTCTTATATGTTAATAAAACCGAATATGTCTCAATATGTGTATTCATTACACAGGGGAGAGGGAAAAAGACATAAGGGTTTTGTATTTGACTAACATCTGAACTCATAGAACCCCATCTATTATTTTATATGCAATGTTTTCTTACAAATAAAAAATCTCACGATTTCAGCTTATTTCAATGATTAAATGTAGTTGTGAAAAAATATTGAAAAGAATCAGCACATATGCACTACTCCAAACATATGATTGTGTTTGTAATAACACGAACATTGCACACATAATGAGGGTTATATGATTTAAATATATATGTCGTGTACAAATTATAATTTGTACAAAAAGTGCTTGTACAAATTACAATTTGTACAAAATAGACAAAAAATCACTGATAATTTGTACAATAATTTTTCATATGGATTTTGGCGAAAAAGCATTGATGCACATTATTTAAATTAGTAGTTAATTCACATATATTAAGCAGTCTGAACCACAAATAACGCTGCAATATGACTGAGCATTGGTTAATCAAGTAATAGATTTCAAAAAATACATAGTGAACATGTTAATGTAAAATATCCATTATCATAAAGGCACGAAATATGAACAACTTCTACGATTTCAGTTTCAGAAGTTTTACCACCATTGTTTTCTCTAGCAGTCTTACTGGACATAATCTTTATTTGTTTCAAACCAATTTATACTTCGCACGAGTTTATTTTCATCATGTGCAGTACTACAGTGAACACTATAATTGCTAACATCCACTTCATTTTAACTTGATGGGTAGTGGTGTCACTGGCAATCATATTTCATCTCTTTATTTTCATATTTTACATTACATCTTATTGCTTATAAGAAGAAAAAAACATCACCGGTAGTAAATTAACTCATTAACTGGTCGTATTTTATTTACAATGTGAGCACCACATTTAAACGTCAAGTTAATGAAACTTGGATGAACAATTTTGTCTTGTCCTGATGAGTTTATTTGTGTCATGTAAAACAAGGGTATATGACGTTTATAGCAACATATCTTTTTGAGCAGTCTTCGAGTTGTTCTAAATACTCAAGATAAACAGAGCAAAAAGTTATACTTCCTTTTCCGGTGCCATCGATGTGACGAAGTGCAATTTTGCAGCTTCTTCCATGCAATTGCAATTTTATAGGAGGGATTTTAGACAGGGTGGGTGTTTTATTACATGAAATCAATTTCAGCCTTTTCTTTTACAGCACAAAACATGCTCCATTCCTGCTTACATCAATTCGTTCATTATTCACGGACTGTGGTAAGCTAAAATAGTTATCTGGATTATAATTTAATATGCCAGACGCGCGTTTCATCTACAAAAGACTCAACAGTGACACTTATATCAAAACAGCTAAACGTTTCAAAGTATATGCCAGATGAGCGTGATAATTCACGCAAAATATTTGATAACCAACATGCATTTAAGATATTTATTTGTTGACGTCTTAATAACATCATAGTAGTTTTTATTCATAGTGTAAAGTTTGTAATAAGAATATGTTTAATTTGACGGATAATTAAAAGAATGTAAAAAGCATTTGATATTTTGATTGATAGTCAGGTAGATTTCTTTTTTTCTCCAGATTGCCACTCATTAAAATTACAGCAATAAAAACAAGAAAAAAATTAAATTCATTGCAATATACTCATGAAGATAGTATACCCTTAAGGTCAAACGATAATGTACTATTTGCTATACCCAGATGCTATTTTAGATGGCCTGAGGTTAGGGACATGACCCTCCTTATGCAGTAACATGCATAAATAATGCACAGACCTAGAAACCTGAACCTAACGCTAACATGTTGTCCCTTTAAAAATCTGATGTCAGACACAGAGGCGACCTAAAGATGTTTTTTTTTGGGGACAAACACCCCCGGTGAATGTATATAAACGGCTTTACACTAAATAAAGTTGCATTTTGAAAATTCTCACCTGCTTGAACCTGACTCATTTAAAGATATATACATACAAGGTATGTTAAGGGAATGTGGATGAAACACTTACCATCGGACTTTGAGCAACCAGACATACTCAATTCATCTTAAAAGGTATGATGATTTTTTTAAAATTTCAGGCCGTCATTGGGATCAAAAGAAACGCCAAAGAATTGTAAATCAGTTCCTTTCGATATGAGCAAGATAAAGGTAATGATAACTATATTTCAACATCCATAAAAAGACATTTTCTAAATGAGGAGTCATGTGTTAATCTGTTTATTAAGCCAATATGAGTGTGTCAACAAAAAATAGACAAGGATCCATGATGAGGACCTTATTTTGACCTACAATGGTTTACTTGTATAAATTGGATGAAGAGTTGTCTCATTGGCATTCAAACTACATCTTCCTATATAATTGATTACCAACAGAAACATATATGCTTGTCTCCAATTAGAGTTTCAAGTCAAAATGCTAACTGAAAGCCATGGATCTCTAGATATATATAATATTTTGTATTTTTTGTTGTATGTGGTTGTGTTTTGAACCAAATTGATGAGTTCAAACCTTTCCAACATATTTCTACATGCAGTTATTTCTTTAGTTGCGTTCTTACGCGACTGTTCCAGGTGAGAAAGATTGGGCGCTTATATAAATTTAGATCTCCGCCATATTCTTTGCGAATAAGAAGAATGTGGTGAACCAAGAACCGATAATGTAGAGGTGTCGTCGTTCGTTCATTGTTGCTAATCAAGAAAGGGACATGTTTTGCTGTTTATTTTAAATTTAATTCAAGTCAGATTCCTAGAGTATATTTCTGTAGCTTAAATATAATTTGTAAAGGTAAATTTTCTAAACGTTGTCTATCAAATAGAAACAAAACAATTCAAAGTATTATAGGGCAAAATCTGCAATTATTGCCCGCCCCAAAGAATTTCTACATTTTTAAGGAGAAAATTAAATGGTTAAACTATTTCATCAAATTTCCAGCTAGTATGCATTGCATATCTATCTTGTTCATTGCGACGAAAAATTTATAAGGGTCACAGCAAACATTTTTACATAGAGACTATTTGTAACACCCATTTGAAACGGTACCAGATTGTAAAATACTATTTCAAATAGATGATTTATATACTTGTTAATTCAAAATAAATTTCAATCCGTTATGTTGCCACAGAAGACAATCTATAGACTGCACCACAAAAATTTATTTAGACATGCTTAGGATCAAACCAAAGTACTTAAACTTGTCAAGATTCCATGTTATGTTTCATACTTGCACATTTGTATTTGTAGAATCTTACAGATGAATTACAGCATGCTTGGCCGAACATTTTCAGAAAATCTCGTTCTTCTAATTTCTGGTAAGATATTTATCAAATTTACTAATTATCATGATGATTTTACAAAAAAATATGTGTTGCTGTGGAAAGAACCGGCACCCTTCCCTGTCGATCTTTTTTTATTTTCATATGAGTCGGAGTATCTTCAGACACTTGTCAAAAACAAGAAGATCTAAGAAGCCATTTCATTTTTAAAATGATTTCTGAAAAATATATTCTCAATAACTAGAAGGTTAAGAAACAACAGATACGGCTTACTCTGCCATATTTTCAGACTTAAATCATGAGTTTTATATAAGAAGTCATCTCAGTATCAGATAAATGAGAAGATTTTCGTTTTAAAATGATCAATTTCCTTCACCTTTATAGCAAATTACCAACTCCACTTGAATACGGGATATACATTTACCAATTCATTTGGTATTCACGAGCTTGATACTGCTACTCATACTTCATAAAAAGATAACTGTGTCTGAGCAGAAAGTTTGAAACAGGCTTAATGGATAAGTGCGTCTCTTCCGTTTTCTTAAACAGCTGATTGGAAGACATCAAGACCTTGTTCATAAATATTCTATTTCAATTTCACAAATAATAAATCATTTTATTACATTTCCCAGTTAAATAAAAACAGAAAATTTCACATGTGAAATAAACGTGGTTTACGTCGAATCAAAACAAATTCTGAATACATTTTTTAAATTAATTCATAAATAAGCCATTTGCCAATGTAATAAAATGAATAACTAATCAAAGAATTCAAATACAGAAAAATGTTCAACTCGTGACCGAACAACACTGTTAATAAACTCATGCGCTACGCGCATTCGTTAATTTATGTGTTGTTCGGTCAATCGTTGAATATTTTTCTCTATTTGAATTCTTCGATTAGTTATTCTATAAATCTGAAGTAAACATTCTAAGTACTGTTAATGTTAATCATCTTGATAACTTTTTATGGTGTTCATTTATTCGTCTTGGTGAATCTTTTACATTTACTGCGTAGTCGGTAATATCCGTTTGGTGCGGCTCGTTACTTATACATACAGCCATTATTTTGTTGTGCTATTGTCATTTTTTGTATTTTTCTCCTTCATTTTTGATTATGGGCTTTTTCTATATGCCATTTTGTTTTTCTTTGTTGGAAAATGAATTTGTTCTAATACTGATAAAGATTATAAGACAATGTTGACCGCTGTTCCTCTAGTTTTTTCCTTTTTTTCCTTTCATGCCTAGACTTTTTCCGAGGACTGTTGTCAATATTTTAGGGTTTTATTTGTCATATAAGTGAGGTTGATATAGCTATTTTATGTGCCAAGTCAGGAACATTGCAATTGTTTTCCATGCCTTTGATGCATTTGAGCTTTTGATTTTGACATCTGATATGGTTCTTTCCGTTCTGAATTTTCCTTTGAGTTCATATTAAGATAAACGACACAAGTTTTGCTACTCAAAGAAATAAAAATAAATACACGTTCGAATATACCATATTATATATCATGAAAACATGGACAAGTAGTAATCAGTAGAGATCTACCGTTGCAAAGTTTCAAAACTTTGAATTTGTGCGTGTTTTGCTACACTATCACATTGTTTATATTGTGTTTTTGTATTGTTCTTTTAATAGAAAAACAAAGGAAATATGTTATTCATTAATGACACAGAATCAGAACATACACAAAAAAAAAGACATACATAAAGCAAAACAAAGCTCAATTATTTTTCTTTATCTGAAACTCACAATAAAGCCTTTAACATAGAGCAAAAAACTTTCACTTATCTACAAGTGTAAGATGGCACGTAAAACCCCATCAGAACTTTAATATTTTACTTCCAACTTTGTATGAATACAGGAAACATGAATGGAACACCCATGGAACATGTGCCTTAAGTCTGAATACAACTGGAACAGAATATCTGTTCTTTAGGAAAGCACTCGACTTAATGAAAACATACAATGCGTCAAAGTAAGTTTTAGACATAATAATATAAAATCAAAAGTTAACAATGTAAAACGATGAAAACAAAAATGGGACAAAATATATTAAAGAAAAGACAACACGTGCTATTTTCAAAGTTTCATTTCGACACTTCCCGAAAATATGAATAGTATTATTTTATAAAAAAAACTTTTAAGTCCGTTTGAAAAAAATAATTAAAATCACAAATAACAATATCATGGCATTTATTTTTCGTCAGATATATTGATAAAAGACTGTTTGTTGCTAAACGTATTGGCGAATATGTCATGCATATTTCACTTGTTTATCCTGTCTATTTAAGTCGTAGACTTGTTTCACAACAATTGATGAATTCAAACGTTATAAATTGCGATTAATTTCAAATGCCACTTTGGACATAAAAGTTGAATTAAAATTTGAAGAAAATTGCTATGCACAAAATTATCAAAATAAGCATCGTCCTGTTGGTCATTATTTCCTTTTATCTAAACACTACCTTTTTATCAAGAGACCAAAAATGAAATAATTGGTTTTCATTGTAGATTCCTGAATAAATTGAACATTACGCCAAGTGACACAACACCTTATGATGTAAGTAACATATGTGTACTTATACGATGTGAAAATATAACAAAGACACATGTTTCCATTATTTGGCAGTTATGTTTATTTTTTGACCCCGAATTATTATTTGATTGAATGCACATTTTATAAATTTGAAGTGGTACGGTAAATTCCATTTCGACCACTGGTCCAACATCTCTGCTGGTTTATTCTTATTTTTATTTATTATATAAATGATATGCAAGGGGCCACAATAGAGAACTTGAGTACTTTCAGCGAAAGGGGATGGGAAAGATCAGTGTTTACCCTAGTAATGATTAAATAAGCGTTTGTCCTATAACATGGCTGATTTGGCTTCTGTGTGTTATTCATTCAAGCAACTCAAAATATACACCTTTATTAGTTTGTGAATAAATCGTCATCATACTTAAAAGTGGGTCTCAAAATTTACAGTCTGATGAAAGTTTATCAATCTTGAAATGATTCCAAACATGTCACACTCTTTCATATTTTACCATTATTTTGTATTTTTTTCCTTTACAGACTAAAACAATTGCAAATATCCTTCAAAAGAAACTCGGAGTAATGCCAAAGTTACAGTGTTACAGATATAAGGTAATAATAATAAATCTTTTTTTTCATTTACTTGAGACTTAAGAATTTATTTCACTTGCAGTTCCCTAAAGGGGAAGTAATTTAATGGAAACATGTATTTTCCCGCTTGAATGATTTTACACTTGTCATATCGGGCTTTTTACAGCTTGATGTTCGGTGTGAACCAAGTCTCCGTGTTGAAGACACTAATTTGAACTTATTTTGCAAATTGTGACTTAGATGGAGAGTTGTCTCATTGTCGCATACCACATCTTCGTATATCTACCAGAAGGTACTGTTTAAAGTGGATCCCATTCCCTAACAAAAGAGTTACGTTTTATGTTTGATGTGAATAAACATTTTGCTATTTGCACATATTTTAATTATTTTTTGTACATTTCAGTCTCAGTCAGGTAAAATAAAAACTGACTTGGCAGAAATAAGAATATGTATGGACAAACAGTTTAAAATTATCAAATGTCCTCATGGTGACTCGACACTTTACTGGAGCGGACTATCTAAAACTCAATCTTGTCGTGGAGGAGAGATATATATTCCTGAGATTAAAAGAAACTAATTCACTAAAAGAGAACAACGAATATACGATTAAGCTAAAGTTAATGCAATTGCAATGTTGTTATGCATAGGATATAGGATTTGTAAAATAGATAGACAAGATAAATTTAGCTAACCATGCATTTTCACTTTTGTATTCTAAAAACAAAGAGTAAAGTGTGTTTTTTTTTTGTATATACTGTATATAGATTGGATGGTGCATTATCAGCTCTTTACACTAGTATAGTTGTAAGAATTTATAAAACAGAACAAGACCATTATGAATTCTTTTTATTAAGTTCGCTCAGCCTGGTGCTATTAGTAAACTCTATATAATAAAACTGCTTGCAAATTTACAAGTTACATTTTATACGCGAAAAAAATTCGATTGTTAACATTTTCGTAAAATAAAATTTGTCCAATTATCTTTTTGGCAGATTGTTTTGTCTGGTATAAAAGAGTGTTGAGTTTTTTTAACACATAATTGTTTCTTTGTTTCTGTA
The DNA here is from genome assembly GCF_036588685.1 of Mytilus trossulus. Lineage (NCBI taxonomy): Eukaryota > Metazoa > Mollusca > Bivalvia > Mytilida > Mytilidae > Mytilus > Mytilus trossulus. The sequence continues at coordinate 38,256,340 of NC_086375.1, forward strand.
AAAGTACTATATTGACATGGTCGATTTTTCCAAGCTACTTTAATTTGTTATGAGGTTGACATACAAGCTGTATTGCACTCATCAATGTCAAGGTAATTGTTGGCATTCCCATCACAGCCGCCATAAATAAACACTTTACACATTCCTGATCGGAACGAATATCGTGGGAAATATCCCCGACATTGCCCTGGTCTGGTCGGCAACAAGCAGTCTGTAAAGAAATCACAAGAAAATAATGCTTTTTTACACAACAAATTCATTATAGGTTCATAATAGCAATTCGCTTTTTCTCTAATCATTGGTAAAAAATAAATTCAAATAGATAAAATGATGAGAAAAACAAATTCTACAATGATTGAATAGCGCTACAGTTGACTCCTCATATAAGATTATCATAGAACGACTTCTGCGATTTTTAAGATTTCAGAAACAACATAAGCAGACAAATGGAAATTGAATAGAAAAAAAATGCTGTATAAAAAAGAAGATGTGGTATGATTG